>NW_020825414.1:0-103105 GCF_003286085.1 Drosophila persimilis | reverse complement strand
GTTAGGGCCACAATATATACAAGAAACGACAATATCAGAAGTGTATACAATATCAAAACTGTCGAGGAGGTTTACGAGAAGGCTAGCGGCCGTCTCGCTAATTCACTTGTGGATCACTCCAACTCCGAAGTGGCCAGACTGCTGACCAACCCCCATGTCCCTAATAGATTGAAATCTAGCCGCCACAGATATGACAATCAACTCCGGAAGTTTATCCTCCCGCGTTGTAATGGACAACGTCAAGAACAACCAAATCCAGATCTGGATCCTACTCGATACTATTCCGAAGCTGAACGCAAAGTTATAGCAGAGAAGTATGTACCCATCCTGAGGAAAGGACTTCCTACTCTGCTGAGGTTAGAAAATGAAGAACAGGAAAGACTGGAAAAGGCTAAAATGGACAATAGAGAGGCCGAACGGAAGAAAAAACCATACAAACACCCGGACAGATTCTGCGAACTACAAATAAACGTGTACAGAAAAATGTATGCTCAAGGGAAATTTACTAGGGAAACAATACTTGAAAGAATCAGGGGCCAACCATTGGGTATACAAAGAATTATAGTGCCAGACCACAGAGGGGATGTAGAGGAAGGCGTCCTCCAGCCGAATGGTTAAGACTTGATCCAATGGTACAGCAAAAATCCAGAAAGTATAAACCTACAAATAAAACTAATTAAAAGCAGCCAAAACATAACTTAAACCACTTACCAAATCACCTCCAAACAAACCAATCACAATCTGCAAATAAAACACAATCAAAATCAGCCAAAACAGAAATAAACTCGCTTACCAAATTCAACGCACACCTCCAAATAAACCAATTGAACCTGCAAATAAAATACAATTAAAATCAGTCAAAACACAAATTAATTTACTTACCACGCTAGCATTCAAACAAACCAATCACAATCTGCAAATAAAATACAATCAAAATCAGCCAAAACAGAAATAAACTCGCTTACCAAATTCAACGCACACCTCCAAATAAACCAATCGAACCTGCAAATAAAATACAATTAAAATCAGTCAAAACACAAATTAATATACTTACCACGCTAGCTTCCAAACAAACCAATCACAATCTGCAAATAAAATACAATTAAAATCAGCCAAAACAGAAATAAACTCGCTTACCAAATTCAACGCACACCTCCAAACAAACCAATTGAACCTGCAAATAAAATACAATTAAAATCAGTCAAAACACAAATTAATTTACTTACCACGCTAGCTTCCAAATGAACCAATCAATATCTGCAAATAAAATACAATCAAAATCAGCCAAAACATAAATAGACTCGCTCACCAAATACAACGCAAACCTCCAAATAAATCAATTGAACCTGCAAATAGAATACATTTAATAATCAGTCAAAACACAAATCAATTCACTTACTACGATAGCCATCAAACAAACCAATCAAAACCTGCAAATAAAATACAATCAAAATCAGCCAAAACAGAAATAGACTCGCTTACCAAATACAACGCAAAACTCCAAATAAACCAAATGAACCTGCAAATAGAATACATTTAATAATCAGCCAAAACACAAATTAATTCACTTACTACGATAGCTTCCAAACAAACCAATCAATAACCTGCAAATAAAATACAAACAAAACATAAACCTGAAAATAAAATAATATTAAAATCAGCCAGGAGTTTCCTATTCATCCACAGAAAGAAGCATATGCGTGCGTTCTTCCTAGAATTGCATCGACTGGATTCGGCCAGGAAAAGAGGGACGAGGCGATGCCGCGCTTGCGTTGCTGATGCTTTGGAGGTCTCCCTGTCGTCCATGCCTCCGTTTCGCACCGGATGAGGGGTCCAGGAGCGGCGATACAAAATTTTATACACCTAAGTCAAAAAAAAAAAAAAAAGAAAAAGAAAACACAAGCCAATCTTAACTTGTTTACATCGATAACTGTTAGTATTTTTCTGTATATTTTATCAATGTTACCGTAATGTTAAAAAAAATACCTAAATGTTAAAAAAATTGTAAGTTTCCATAAATAATGTTAAATGTTGCTAATAAGTAATAAGAACACTAATAAAGATTGCGTCAGGTCACACTAAGTGCCCTGAGCAAGTTTGAACATCAAAAAAACATCAAAAACAAAAATCAAAAACATCAAAAATCAAAAAAATAAATCAAAAAATCAAATAAAATTATATACAAGTAAAGGCCATTAAAAGTATTAAAGAAAAGCAAATAAAAGCAAGGAAAGTAGTGGTACCGAGGAATTGGAAAACTGACTACATGGAAGAAAAAATGGGGGACCAAAGACCAAAGTGCATAAAGGAAGAGAAGGAAGAGAAGGAAGAGAGGAAAATGGAGACCAGCCACCAAACAGACAAGACAACCATTGCTCAACTGGATCTGACAGGTGCGTGCATCACACTTTCTTCCAGCTCTAGCTCGGAGCTTGATGGGTGCTCCCCCCAGAGAACTGGGCTGAGACAGGCACGGGGAGATCCATCTCCTCTCCACGAAATGTCCGTTGATCCATCTTGTTCCTGGGAGTCACTCAATGAGGACGGCACTTTCCCTGAAAAAGTGCCTGATCGGCGAGCCTGCCACCTTCCTGCGGTAGATGTCCAGGGAAACGGCTCCAAAATCAAGCTCCAGAAAACTCTCCAAAATGGAGCACGATATCATCTCTCTCTCTCCACCCGACAGCGACACGGCCAGCAACATGTTGCGGCGAGAGAGCTTACTGACCCGCTTCTCATTAATGTTGCTGATACAGATTATAGACATGTTGCTGTCAATGTTGCTGACGATGTTGCTGCTGATGATCAAATACATGCAGCCACTAATAAAACCATTGACAATTCATATCTATATATTGACAAAAATAAAAACAATTCTAAACCTAAAACAAACAATTCCAAAAATAAAAATAAGTCTCCTAAAACGAATATCAAAGCAAAAAAGAGTCTATTAGAAT
This sequence comes from Drosophila persimilis, assembly GCF_003286085.1. NCBI lineage: Eukaryota > Metazoa > Arthropoda > Insecta > Diptera > Drosophilidae > Drosophila > Drosophila persimilis. The sequence continues at coordinate 100,148 of NW_020825414.1, read as the reverse complement.
CCCTGACCCCGGCATCCCGTACGAGTATGACTATCACCCAATCCCCTCCTCTGACTGAGCTAGAAAATAGTAACGACATCATAAATAATTGGCTTAGCGATATACCAGCAACCACGCTCCCTAACATGGCTGTCTTCTCAGCCCCCAACTATACCCCGGGAAAAAGGCAAAATAGAGAAATGGACACCACAGACGAGGACCAATCCTTTCATGAATTACCAAAACAAGATCTTGATTTCAACACCCCTAAATTCAAAAGTGACACTGCCAAAAGATTTGCCTCAGAATTCAATAAAATTAAAATTCATAACCCTACAAAGACAAATCAGCCATTAACACAACCTTCCAATACGAAAGATCTTGACACAGGGGAATTCCAAGGCAGTTCTGGGCCAAACAATCTTCAACGACAGCCACTTCCCCCAATTAGCATGCACAGCGAAATGCTCACTGCCAACAATACTGATCAGATTGAGCAGCCTGACCTATTCCCATGGCAGGAAGTGCCAAGGAGTAAGAGGGTACCTTCCATTTACATCTCAGGAGTAAAAACAATAGTACCTCTTTTGGAAAAACTAAACTACACAGCAGGAATAGGTAGATTTACAACCAAAAGTACCCCTGGGAATGGGATCAGAATACAATGTGCTGACATGGATGCCCATAAAAAGATCACCACACTCCTCAACGACCAAAAAGTACCAATGCACACGCATCAGCAGATTGGGCAGCGGGGTGTTCGATATATACTTCGACACTTGCATTACTCAACAACAAGGGAGTGGATTTCCTCTGAGCTTAAAAAAAGGCACTACATCGTGAGATACACCAGCAATATGAAACATAGGTCTACAGGTCAGCCTATAAATATGTTCGAAATTGAAATTGAGCATAAACAGGACGGTTCTCATGATGAAATCTTAAAAATTTCCGAGCTAGGTGGACAGGCAGTGGCTTTTGAGAGGAAATGGGTGACTAGGGACCCGCTTCAGTGTCATAGATGTCAGGCCTACGGACACACTAGGAACTACTGTAGAAACGCACCCAAGTGCATGAAGTGCGCCAGTGACCATCTCTCAACTACATGCACCAAACCCAGATACACTCCTGCTAAATGTGTTAACTGCGGCGGAGAGCATGTCAGTTGTTTTAAGGGTTGCCCGGCCTTCAAAGCTGCCAGAAGCAAGCTCAAAATCGACAAAATTGTCAATATGGACAGGAGCATAGGGAAGGCACTAGGGAGGCCGAGTGTATGGGAGGAGATCTCCAGGCACCCCCAACCAAACAGAGGGGGCCCCACTACTGCAGGTGACCATCGAAAGGATGAGGGCGACTATGTCGAAGGGCGGAAAATCCCAGGGAGGGGTTTCACTAACCCTTTCTCAGGCAGAACAGTCCAACCCAAGCCGAGCCTCCACAGCACTGAAATAAAAAAAAGGCTTTCTAAGATGAGAAACCGAGAAAGGAGCAAGCAAACATCCAGCCATAAGAAGGACAGAATAGGGAAGGGACGGGCTCCAAAAACCGGTGACACGAATGTCAACCCAGCCGCCAGCCACCTAGAGAAATTCCAGAGTAGACTGAGGGAGGAGCAGATGGCGCTCTCGCAGTCTGCAAAAGTAATGACAGAGGGCCCCGCTGAACAGGAGAACAAGCGGTTTGAAGACAGGCTCAATGTAATTGAGCTCAGTATTAAGGACATCATGGCGTCAATTAGCCAAATTCACACACTACTGCAAAACCCTCCCCCCAAAAATACTGACAATATAAATAACACTACAAACAATTCTGAACATCACAAAACAACAAATATCCTCAATCAAATAGAAAACAAACAATAAAACAACTCATTGCTATACATTATATCTAACTAAACTAGCCAATAATTTACAGACATGAACACAAACAATAATAACGCAAACCATTTCCCACATTCCAATCACTTTCCGCCACAAACTCTTGACACGACCGGGGCAAACCTGCCCAACTCCAACAGGCTTAAAATAGCTTTCTGGAACGCCTGTGGGATCAAAAATAAAATGGCTGAACTTGAAACATTCATGACAAATGGGGACATACAAATTATGATGGTTATTGAAACTAGAACTAAACAGAGCGCTGACCTACTGAAAATACCAAACTACATCTCATACCACACTGCCAATCCTATAAACCACAAAAAAGGGGGGGTCGTGGTATATGTGAAAGAAAATGTTAGACATGCTGCACTGGAACCCATTAGCACCGATTTCCTTCAATGTACCCCAATTGTAATAATCCCAATAAACAACAAGAGGAGAAACATGATCGTGGTTGCACCGACGTACTGCCCACCTAACTTCAATTGGACTGAGAATCATTTCAGATCACTACTCCTGCATTTTGACAACATATTGGGGGGTACCTCCGGGTTCATTTGCTGCGGAGATTGGAATGCTAAGCATCCATGGTGGGGGAACCCCAGATCCTGTAGGAGAGGACGTGCCCTGATGCAAGCTGTGAGCTCTGGAGCCAGATACAACATCCTGGCCACAGGAGGTGCCACCCACTATCCATACGACAGCAGAAAAAGACCCTCAGCCATCGACTTTGCAGTTTGTGGGGGTATTACAGTAAATAGGATGAAAATCCATTCATGTAGCAGTCTGGACTCCGATCACCTGCCAATAACCATCGAAATGTGTACAAATGGGGCCGACACATTCACCCAAAGTTCTATAGGCAGACGACTAATTACAAAGAAAACAAATATTAACAGAGTAAAAGAGCACTTGGAACAGACCATAAACTTAAACACGGAAATTCACTCGGGACTGGATATTGACGACGCAGTAAAAATACTAACTACAAACATACATGACGCGATAAAACTAGCCACTAAAAATGTAAACTCCAATCAAAGATTAAGATCTGGGAATTCAAACAGCCAACGAAGGATGGACAAAGCACGCTATAAACTAGACGATGAAACTAAAGCGCTTCTGCAAATAAAAAACGAACTGAACCTCAGATTTAAAATATTCCACACAGAAGAGGCTAAAACACTGTACAAGGCCGCCCAGAACACCCTCAGGAAAAAATTACAAAAATTAAAAACAAACAACATTAATCAGCAATTTGAAGGTATAAACACGCAAGACAGATACAAAATGGCAAAGCTCTGGAAAGTAACAAATACAATCAAGAGACAGCCACAACCAAACTGGCCCATTTGCACGCAGACGGGGAACTCTAACCAACGACCCGTATGGACCAAGAGTAACGAAGAGAAAGCCGAAGTATTTGTCTCTCACTTTGAACAACGATTTAAGCCCAGACATACAAGCTCAGAAAAGGAACGCGAGACGACACAAAAAGACCTAGACATTGAGAAACAGAAGCTGACGGATGCAGCAACAAAGACACAAACACGTCCTCTCAGACCATTTACACTCCCAGAACTGACAACCGAAATTAAAAACTTGATCTTGAATAAATCCCCAGGTAAAGACAGAATAGACAATGTGTTAATCAAGGCTCTCCCAAAGAAAGCCCTACTATATATTCTCCTGATCTTCAACTCAATGCTGAGATTGGGTCACTTCCCGCAAGCTTGGAAACACGCCACAATCACATTACTTCTTAAGCCAAATAAGCCTGCTCAGTCGGTAACATCCTATCGCCCAATCAGTCTCCTTTCTGGATTAGCTAAAACCTTTGAAAAACTTTTTATTAAACGATTATTTGACTTTGAGGATTTCTCTAGAGCCCTTCCCACACATCAATTTGGGTTTCGAAAAGAACATGCCACTGAACAACAGCTAGCAAGAGTAACGCAATTCATTATGGGGGCCTTCGAAGAAAAACAATACTGCTCAGCTGTTTTTATAGATATATCTGAAGCGTTTGATAGAGTATGGCACACCGGTTTGCTATATAAGCTATCAAAACTGGTGTCTCTTCAGGCCTTCAAGCTACTAGAAAGCTACCTAAATGAAAGGACCTTCGAAGTAATTACCAACAATGGTATTACATCGAGAATTGGAAAAATAAAAGCCGGGGTTCCTCAGGGCAGCAATTTAGGTCCACTTCTATACAGCATTTACTCATCTGACGTTCCGCTACCAAACTGCTTGAATGGATATCACCCCACTTCGATACCGGTACTAAGGGAAAAAAACAGAATGTTAGCTACGTATGCAGATGACACAATTATCATGAGCAGAGCGGACTTCCCCTTGACAGCGGCAAAAATGAACGAACAATATTTAAATAAGTTCAGTGTTTGGGCTAAAAAATGGGAAATGGGCATTAACGAAAAGAAAACAGCCCACGTATTTTTCACACTGAATAAACTTAGCAAAACACAGCAAGAAAGTACGCCTAAATTAAATGGACAAAGAATTCCTAACAAATTCAAACAAATGTATCTTGGGGTTACGCTCGATAGGAAACTTAGCCTTAACCACCATGTCAAAGCCATTATAAATAAGACAAGAACTGCGTCAATTAAACTTGATTGGATTATTGGCTGCAAAAGCCGGCTTGCCAAAGAATGCAAAGTGACGATCCTAAAACAATTAATCATGCCAATTTGGTTTTATGCTTTTCCAGTCTGGGGTGCCCTGGCTTCTGACTCATTAGTGAAAAAGATACAAACACTCCAAAACAAACTAGTGAGGAGGGCAGTTAGGGCCACAATATATACAAGAAACGACAATATCAGAAGTGTATACAATATCAAAACTGTCGAGGAGGTTTACGAGAAGGCTAGCGGCCGTCTCGCTAATTCACTTGTGGATCACTCAAACTCCGAAGTGGCCAGACTGCTGACCAACCCCCATGTCCCTAATAGATTGAAATCTAGCCGCCACAGATATGACAATCAACTCCGGAAGTTTATCCTCCCGCGTTGTAATGGACAACGTCAAGAACAACCAAATCCAGATCTGGATCCTACTCGATACTATTCCGAAGCTGAACGCAAAGTTATAGCAGAGAAGTATGTACCCATCCTGAGGAAAGGACTTCCTACTCTGCTGAGGTTAGAAAATGAAGAACAGGAAAGACTGGAAAAGGCTAAAATGGACAATAGAGAGGCCGAACGGAAGAAAAAACCATACAAACACCCGGACAGATTCTGCGAACTACAAATAAACGTGTACAGAAAAATGTATGCTCAAGGGAAATTTACTAGGGAAACAATACTTGAAAGAATCAGGGGCCAACCATTGGGTATACAAAGAATTATAGTGCCAGACCACAGAGGGGATGTAGAGGAAGGCGTCCTCCAGCCGAATGGTTAAGACTTGATCCAATGGTACAGCAAAAATCCAGAAAGTATAAACCTACAAATAAAACTAATTAAAAGCAGCCAAAACATAACTTAAACCACTTACCAAATCACCTCCAAGCAAACCAATCAAAACCTGCAAATAAAATACAATCAAAATCAGCCAAAACAGAAATAAACTCGCTTACCAAATTCAACGCACACCTCCAAATAAACCAATTGAACCTGCAAATAAAATACAATTAAAATCAGTCAAAACACAAATTAATTTACTTACCACGCTAGCATTCAAGCAAACCAATCAATATCTGCAAATAAAATACAATCAAAATCAGCCAAAACAGAAATAAACTCGCTTTCCAAATTCAACGCACACCTCCAAATAAACCAATTGAACCTGCAAATAAAATACAATTAAAATCAGTCAAAACACAAATTAATATACTTACCACGCTAGCTTCCAAACAAACCAATCACAATCTGCAAATAAAATACAATTAAAATCAGCCAAAACAGAAATAAACTCGCTTACCAAATTCAACGCACACCTCCAAACAAACCAATTGAACCTGCAAATAAAATACAATTAAAATCAGTCAAAACACAAATTAATATACTTACCACGCTAGCTTCCAAACAAACCAATCACAATCTGCAAATAAAATACAATTAAAATCAGCCAAAACAGAAATAAACTCGCTTACCAAATTCAACGCACACCTCCAAACAAACCAATTGAACCTGCAAATAAAATACAATTAAAATCAGTCAAAACACAAATTAATTTACTTACCACGCTAGCTTCCAAACGAACCAATCAATATCTGCAAATAAAATACAATCAAAATCAGCCAAAACATAAATAGACTCGCTCACCAAATACAACGCAAACCTCCAAATAAATCAATTGAACCTGCAAATAGAATACATTTAATAATCAGTCAAAACACAAATCAATTCACTTACTACGATAGCCATCAAACAAACCAATCAAAACCTGCAAATAAAATACAATCAAAATCAGCCAAAACAGAAATAGACTCGCTTACCAAATACAACGCAAAACTCCAAATAAACCAAATGAACCTGTAAATAGAATACATTTAATAATCAGCCAAAACACAAATTAATTCACTTACTACGATAGCTTCCAAGCAAGCCAATCAATGGCCTGCAAATAAAATACAAACAAAACATAAACCTGAAAATAAAATAATATTAAAATCAGCCAGGAGTTTCATATTCATCCACAGAAAGAAGCATATGCGTGCGTTCTTCCTAGAGTTGCATCGACTGGATTCGGCCAGGAGGAGAGGGACGAGGCGATGCCGCGCTTGCGATGCCGATGCTTTGGAGGTCTCCCTGTCGTCCATGCCTCCGTTTTGCACCGGATGAGGGGTCCAGGAGCGGCGTTACAAAATTTTTTTTACACCTAAGTCAAAAAAAAAAAAAGAAAAAGAAAACACAAGCCAATCTTAACTTGTTTACATATCGATGTTATCGAACTGTATAGTATTTTTCAGTATATTTTATCAATGTTACCGTAATGTTAAAAAAATACCTAAATGTTAAAAAATTTGTAAGTTTCCATAAATAATGTTAAATGTTGCTAATAAGTAATAAGAACACTAATAAAGATTGCGTCAGGTCACACTAAGTGCCCTGAGCAAGTTTGAACATCAAAAAAAGACAATGGTAATGACAAAATCCTATCACTGACTACTATGGGAAACCAGGAAATTTCAGTTGAACGACAAATGAGACGCATTGACCCTGTTCAATGCCACCGCTGCCAATGCTTTGGCCACAGTAAAAATTACTGTCGCCGAGCTTTTGTTTGCCAAAAATGTGCCGGGGCACACCCATCCACAGCGTGCGCCGAGGCTAAGATCCCAAATCCTAAATGTGCCAATTGTGGGGAAGGACATGTTGCCAGCTATAGGGGCTGCAAGGCGTTTAAGCAAGCCCAGGCAACACTCAAATCCTACCGGGCGCACATTGCTATTGGAAAACAAAAGCGGACAAACTGGCAGCACCAGAAGAACACCAACTCCACTCGGCAGAATGCAGCTTACAGCGGGGAAATAAACAAAAGCTTGAGATGGCAGCAGCGAAAACAAAAACACCACCTACCTAAACCACACCAAAACACGCAGCAGCAGCAGCACAACAACAACAGCTCCCAGCCGACCAACAGCCAGAACATCAACAAGGCCCCAAAACGCCAGCTTTTTAGTCAACTTTTCAGCAACAACAATAAACTGTCCGTTGGCCAGCAGGAAAGCAACATCAGCAGGGCCCCTCGCGGGCATCACCAGCAGCAGCAAAAGACACAAAAGCCTGCGCCGGCTAACCTGCAGCAACAACATAACAACTCCCAACAGCCCACCATCAGCCGGTACACTAATAAGACGCCAAACCTCCAGCCTTTTAGCAACAAAAATCAACCATCCGATGACCTTCAGGGCAACAGCATCAGCAGGCCACACTCCTCCTCTCGTGGGCATCAACAACAGCAGCGAGAGTCACAGAAGCACGCCCCCCAACCACAGCTATACCAGCAGCCTGGGGCCCCATATGTGAATGACCAGCTAATGCAGGTAGTGCACCAAAATCTTCTCCTTGTAAGTGAAATGGGCAAAAAAATGGATGCCCTTATAGATCTATTGCATACTTTTATTATCTCAAATAAAGGACAAACTATTTCCACCGCTAATGACATTGTAAATGAATAATTACGCCGAAATACCGTATACTACAAACACTATTTCGGCCAACAATACAGCCAATTCTCTAGCTACTACCACCATAAATGTAAATACAAATAACTTAGCTCATACCACTACTGCTACTACAGGCGCCCAGTACAACAGCTCTCTCAAAATCGTTTATTGGAACGCCTGTGGTCTAAAAAACAAAATTTTGGAGTTAGAACTATTTATGCAGCGTAATAACGTGGACATAATGATGGTTATTGAAACCCGCATAACCACAAATGACCCTACTACCACAATAACAGACAATCTAACCATAAAAGACTACGTACTGTATACTGCCTCACACCCTTCCTCCAGAAGGAAAGGTGGAGTAGCCATTTATGTCAAAACTGGTCTCAAGCACATTGCACTTGAACCAATTACAGAAAATTTCTTGCAGTGTGCTCCCATCGCATTAACCACTAACAATAATGAGGTCATTGCTCTAGCGCCAATATATTGCCCGCCAACTATCACCTGGACGGAGCAGCACTTCAAAAGGTTATTCAAGTACATGAGCGAACTCTGTTATGGCTCCAAATTTATAGTTTGCGGGGACTGGAACGCTAAGCACCCATGGTGGGGAAATGTGCGATCCTGTAAAAGAGGCAGAGTTTTAATGAACACGATCCATGCAAACACCTGCTTAAATGTGTTGGCCACTGGGGGAGCCACACACTACCCATTTGATCAAAGAAAAAGGCCCTCCGCTATCGATTTGGCAGTATATGCTGGCATAAACTATGACAGAATTCACACCTATTCAGCAGTTGACCTGCAATCAGACCATCTTCCTATCTTCATTAACCTGGGCATCAATGGCTCAACGACAGTCCCGGTAACAAAGCGCCGACTTCTACCAAGCAAAGCAAATGTCAAAAAATTCCAAGATTTCCTATCGCAGCGTATCAATCTCAACATGGAAATAAACTCAGGAGAAGACATTGAGGATGCGATCGACATTCTAAATCAAAACATCTACAATGCAGCGGCGGCTGCAACTTCACTAATAAATCCGCGTTCTCGCCCACGCACAGGGCAACTACCACTAGATAGGAAAACACAGAAACTATTAAGGCTCAAATGGCAGCATAAAAGGGAGCACATGCGCAGACCCACCTTGGAGACGCGAAGGTTATACAACGCAGCAAATCATCGGCTAAAAAAGGCCCTTCGTAAGGCTAAAAATAACCAGATCAATAACCTTTTCAAAAAAGTAGACGCTCAAGATCGTTACAGAATGCAAAAACTATGGCGCTTAACAAACACTTTAAAGAGGCAGCCAGAACCAAACTGGCCATTGAAAATTCCCAGCAGTAGTGGTAGTAGAGAAGGCTATAGGTGGACAAAGAGTAGCGAGGAGAAAGCTGAAGCTTTTGTTTCACATTTAGAAGAAAGATTCACACCAAAACTCATAAACTCTGACGAATTTAGAAATAGCGTAGTTATGGAGTGTAATGAAATAGCGCAGCTCAAACGCTTAACAACTAAACCTGCCTGGCTTCAGAGGCAACAATTTGGGCGGGAATACGATGTAAATAGACTCCCGTTCAGGCCTATTTCCCCCAATGAAGTTATGATGGAAATCAAATCTCTGCAAAACAAAAAGGCTCCTGGCATGGACCAAATAAACAACAGAGTCATTAAAGCGCTACCTCAAAAGGTAATTATTCATTTGACAAATATTTACAATTGCATCTTGAGACATGGCCATTTCCCCAAACAATGGAAATGTGCTGCTATTACAATGATTAAAAAACCGAGCAAAAATGCAAATGAAGTTGGCTCTTATCGACCGATTAGCCTTTTGGCTGGCTTCTCTAAAATCTTTGAAACCTTGCTCATGGAAAGGATGTTTGAATGCGAAGACTTTGAGAAGGCTATTCCCTCTCATCAGTTTGGATTCAGGAAAGAGCACAGCACGGAGCAACAACTGGCACGCGTTACACAGTATATTCTTGATGCATATGAGAAACAGTTATTTTGTTCTGCTGTATTTATCGACGTGAGCGAAGCCTTTGACCGAGTTTGGCATAATGGTCTACTACTTAAGCTAGCGAAGCTACTCCCGTTTACATATTACAACGTTTTAAAAAGTTACTTAGCAGATAGAACATTTATTGTAAACGGAAACAATGGAATACGCTCGAGACCTGGAAGGATTTGCGCAGGAGTGCCCCAGGGTAGCGTCCTCGGCCCTGTACTCTACACAGTCTTCACGTCGGATATGCCGCTACCGCACCTGTCAGAACAAAATGAAAGAATTGAGTCGAATATATACAACAACATGATGCTTTCTACTTACGCAGATGACACAATCATCCTATGTGCTAAAAAAGAAGCCAGTACAGCGGTTAGAACAAATCAGTGCTATCTTGAACACTTCACTGCCTGGGCTTCCAAATGGTGCATCAGCCTTAATACCAGCAAAACGGTCCATGTCCTCTACACAAGGCGATCGATTGCAAATGGCATAGGTGAGCTATCGCCAAAAATGTACAACGAAGCAATCAAAAGTAAGCCAAGGCATCGCTATCTAGGCTTGATAATGGACAGGAAACTTGTGCTACATGCCCATACCACCCAGTTAGCAATTCGAGTGAGAGCAGCAGCCATAAGACTGAACTGGATCATTGGTCATCAGAGCCGGCTATCTAAAAGATGCAAAATGGTTATATATAAGCAATTAATCGCCCCAATATGGCAATATGCCTTACCTGTATGGGGAGCATTGGTATGCGAATCACAATTTTGCAGGGTAGAAAGCGCACAGAACCAACTCCTACGGAAAATCGTGAAGGCTAGCAGGTACACAAGAAATCAAGTTATCCGAGATGCACACAACATTGACTCTGCAGAAGAAACCTTTGATAAAGCCAGCGGCAGACTAGCAGCTTCACTATTTCGCCATCCAAATCTGGAAGCAAAAAGACTCATCATGCAGCCATTCATTCCTCAAAGGCTTGACCGGCCAAGATACACAAAGCAGCTGGAAACTCACTTTCGGCCTCTCCAACAACAACTCCTGCAGCAGGCAGCACAACAACAACTACTGCTGCCAACTTTAATCAGGCACGAGCAGCTTGAAATTGAACAACAGCGCCAACTCCGGGAGTCCCAAGCCAAGGAAGCACTTGTCGAACGGAAACGCCTTGAACAAGAGCGTTGCATAGCCCTTGGTATCCCGCAGGAGAGACCCTCAATAATCTGGGTTAATTGTATGGCGCAATGTCTCAGAAGAGGAGAAATGAATCGATTAGAAATGGCACAGAAGATTCGTTTTGAACCTGAATACATACAAAGGCTCATAATGACTCCGCTTGAACCGCACGAACTCCCTCCGCCTACTCCAGAGCAGCTTCTCGAAGAGCAGATGAAGTCCCTGCAGCAGCAACTTGAGAAGGAACTCGACGACGAGATGGACGCAGCATTTGCCGCCGAAGAAAGCCGAGCCTGCACAAATCCGCACCAGGAAGCCTCATCTGTGTGTGTAGAAGCTGCACAACCAAAAGCTATGGCCACTCCAAAACCTGAAAGAAGACAAAATATCATCAATGCCAACCTGGATGGCAATAATTCTGCTTACCTTTATTTACAGGCAAATATCACAGCTACTGACGGCCTCTTGGTGCATCCAAGGCAAATCTGGCGCCCAGCAGTCCATCCGTTGGCCTGCCGTCCTGCTGTAATTCCTATGGCTGCCTGCAGCGAGCGGCCTCCCACGCCATCTTCTATAAGGGCCTCGCCTACTGCCGGGATTGACCTGCGTATCCGGAATGACTCTCTGGCAACTTCTCCGAATCCGCTTCGCAGCCTGCAGCAGCCTATCTCTACTCCAAAACCTGAAAGAAGACGACAAATCATCAATGCCAATCTGGATGGCAATAACTCTGCTTACTTCTATCTACAGGCAAACGGCACAGCTACTGACGGCCTCCTGGTGAATCCACGACGAAAGCGGAGGCGAGTAGTCCATCCGGTGGCCAGCTATCCTGTTGCGAATCCTCTGGCTGGGCGCAGCGAGCCGGCTGCAATGCTCCCTTCTGCACGGGCCTCGTCCATTGCCGGTGCACATTTCCGTCCCTGGAATCGCCTTTTGACTGGCTCGCCAAATCCGCACCGCAGTATATCCAGCATCCAACGAAGGCCTGTCCGACAGTTACAGCAGCCACTGGTGAATCTTCTTCTCATTGGCCTAATGCTCGATCCATGGCAGTTGCAGCAGTCCAATGACGTCACGGGGCATCTACTCAGACCGCTCCCAGGTCACCTGAAATTTCACCGCCGTCCAGTGCGCCAATGGTGGAAAGGCGCACACCGAAAGACACGCCCTCTGGAAGCATATAAGCGAAGCAATCTATAAAAATCAAATACTTACTCACTTACGGTGCGGCTTTATACTTCCCCTGAGGTTGCAGCAGCCTGATGAAATCACCGGGTCCATTGTCTTGACACCTGCTCAAGCCAACTTGTACAGACCCAATTCCATCCAGTGAGCTGATGATAGAGGTCCATACCTATATACATATACGTCCGCTGTAATTAAATGGGCAAAGAAATTATAATTAATATAGCTTATATTTGTTAAATTTATAATTTTTAATACTTACAATGCAATTTCCAAATGTAAACAAATGCACGTTGTTGCCAGAGTGTCTTGATTTCTTGTAATGTAAAGTTAAATGTCCCAACCATGTGTAATTAGTGGTTCAGCTGTTAAATAACAGCCGTTAAAAAATATTTGTAAATGCGTTCAAATGTAAATTGCGAAAACAAATAAAATTAGCTGAGGGTCACTGTGGCCAATCAGTCTTATTGTGCTCGCGCCGTCGACACACAACCACAAAAAACAAAAAACTAATAAATCTGAAAAATAACAAAAACTCCAAAAAACACACAATTAATAAAATCAATTATAATTAAATCGCCCTAATTGTCCACACAATTTGTTAACGTTTTTCAAAGCTGTTCGTACGTGAGCGTTTTTATTTTCTGACTAATTTTACCGTGGTAAAATTTTTTATGTAAAACCCGACGCGCATGTATAAGTATTGCGAGTGTTTGTTCCGTGTATGTAAACGTATACGCATTAACATACATTTGTATGCGCTGAATAGCCTAATACTTACAAGACTTTTCGCGCCAAATTACACACCAATACATCGTCTATGTAAACGTATACGCGTTAATATAAATCCGTGTGCGCTGAATAGCTCTAATACTCATAAGATTACTCGCGCCCTGTAATTTTACACCAATACCAATGAAACCCCGCCTTAAAACAAATACTATCAACATGGCATCAAACCGGGATATGTGTGAGAAAGAGAATCACTCAATTTCAAATGATTTATTTCCCCCTCAAACGCAGCCATCTCCCCCGCATACACCGGCTGCTGAGCCAAGTGCGGTAGGAAATTCAAATGCAAATGCAATTGATGCGCGGGTGGAAAGCGTGCAATATGAGGTTAAGGGGAAAAAAGTTGATCTAAATACCAACAAAGATGCAATTAGCATCTGCAACTCTGAATTTTCTTCGCCTAACGCCACTATGGACTGCTCTCCAATGGTATCCAGTATATCAACCCTCAGCGACGGGACCACTAATCATACCCAAATAAACGACAACAACAACAAGTCCCCTGGCCAGAGTACAATGGACAAAAATAATAAAGTAGAAACCAGACTAAATCCTTTGACAACCACGCCACCGCACAGGCCGCGTGTGGCTTCAACTCCCAAATCTACTGCAAAGAACCCTATATCAAAGGCAGGCAATAACTACCGAGTAGGAGATGCCCGGCATAGTACAACTCCGGCCACAAAACCAGGCCCCCTATGCAGTAAAATAAGGAAAGTATTGCCCTTGACTCTGTCCCGACCCAAGCGTCCCCAATCTGTCACTGCTGCTATAGTGATGGAGGCGGTTAAAATGAATATTGGGCCCACTATTGCGGCCAAACTGGCCAAAACTCTTTCCAAAACTGCGACGGCAGCAACAGCCGATGCAGGAGAAAGCAGACATCCCAGCGAAGCTATGGAAATGGATCCATACACACGGGATGACGCTGCAGAGACACCAGGTGACTCAGCCTTGGGTCAGCAGCAACAACAGCAACAGCAGCAAACTCAGCAGAGCCACCTGCAGGATCAGGGTCAGTTGCCGCATCAGCAGCAACAATACAAGGCAGCAGACCAGAAGGAACCTCAACGGCCTATCACAGAAACTAAAATACCAGCCATCTATCTGCATGACGTTTCTAACATACAGCCTTTAATAGAATCCCTTAACAACGCACCAGGGGAACAAAATAAATTTACCACTACCAGTGTAAGGGGTAACAAAATTAAACTGGACTGCGGCGATATGGAAACCTACAACAGAGTCATGGCCAAACTTGATGCAGACAATATAAATATGCATACACACCAGCTGCGCAAGGAACGTGGCTACCGTATCATCTTGAGAAATCTGCATCACTCTACTCCTTGCGATTGGATACGCAAATTAATCGGCGAGATGGGTCTTTCAGTGCGTTATGTAAATGTAATTAAACATAGGCGCAGCCGCAAGCCGTTAAACATGTTTGAAGTTGAATTGGAACCAACCTTAGACAATGGTAATGACAAAATCCTATCACTGACTACTATGGGAAACCAGGAAATTTCAGTTGAACGACAAATGAGACGCATTGACCCTGTTCAATGCCACCGCTGCCAATGCTTTGGCCACAGTAAAAATTACTGTCGCCGAGCTTTTGTTTGCCAAAAATGTGCCGGGGCACACCCATCCACAGCGTGCGCCGAGGCTAAGATCCCAAATCCTAAATGTGCCAATTGTGGGGAAGGACATGTTGCCAGCTATAGGGGCTGCAAGGCGTTTAAGCAAGCCCAGGCAACACTCAAATCCTACCGGGCGCACATTGCTATTGGAAAACAAAAGCGGACAAACTGGCAGCACCAGAAGAACACCAACTCCACTCGGCAGAATGCAGCTTACAGCGGGGAAATAAACAAAAGCTTGAGATGGCAGCAGCGAAAACAAAAACACCACCTACCTAAACCACACCAAAACACGCAGCAGCAGCAGCACAACAACAACAGCTCCCAGCCGACCAACAGCCAGAACATCAACAAGGCCCCAAAACGCCAGCTTTTTAGTCAACTTTTCAGCAACAACAATAAACTGTCCGTTGGCCAGCAGGAAAGCAACATCAGCAGGGCCCCTCGCGGGCATCACCAGCAGCAGCAAAAGACACAAAAGCCTGCGCCGGCTAACCTGCAGCAACAACATAACAACTCCCAACAGCCCACCATCAGCCGGTACACTAATAAGACGCCAAACCTCCAGCCTTTTAGCAACAAAAATCAACCATCCGATGACCTTCAGGGCAACAGCATCAGCAGGCCACACTCCTCCTCTCGTGGGCATCAACAACAGCAGCGAGAGTCACAGAAGCACGCCCCCCAACCACAGCTATACCAGCAGCCTGGGGCCCCATATGTGAATGACCAGCTAATGCAGGTAGTGCACCAAAATCTTCTCCTTGTAAGTGAAATGGGCAAAAAAATGGATGCCCTTATAGATCTATTGCATACTTTTATTATCTCAAATAAAGGACAAACTATTTCCACCGCTAATGACATTGTAAATGAATAATTACGCCGAAATACCGTATACTACAAACACTATTTCGGCCAACAATACAGCCAATTCTCTAGCTACTACCACCATAAATGTAAATACAAATAACTTAGCTCATACCACTACTGCTACTACAGGCGCCCAGTACAACAGCTCTCTCAAAATCGTTTATTGGAACGCCTGTGGTCTAAAAAACAAAATTTTGGAGTTAGAACTATTTATGCAGCGTAATAACGTGGACATAATGATGGTTATTGAAACCCGCATAACCACAAATGACCCTACTACCACAATAACAGACAATCTAACCATAAAAGACTACGTACTGTATACTGCCTCACACCCTTCCTCCAGAAGGAAAGGTGGAGTAGCCATTTATGTCAAAACTGGTCTCAAGCACATTGCACTTGAACCAATTACAGAAAATTTCTTGCAGTGTGCTCCCATCGCATTAACCACTAACAATAATGAGGTCATTGCTCTAGCGCCAATATATTGCCCGCCAACTATCACCTGGACGGAGCAGCACTTCAAAAGGTTATTCAAGTACATGAGCGAACTCTGTTATGGCTCCAAATTTATAGTTTGCGGGGACTGGAACGCTAAGCACCCATGGTGGGGAAATGTGCGATCCTGTAAAAGAGGCAGAGTTTTAATGAACACGATCCATGCAAACACCTGCTTAAATGTGTTGGCCACTGGGGGAGCCACACACTACCCATTTGATCAAAGAAAAAGGCCCTCCGCTATCGATTTGGCAGTATATGCTGGCATAAACTATGACAGAATTCACACCTATTCAGCAGTTGACCTGCAATCAGACCATCTTCCTATCTTCATTAACCTGGGCATCAATGGCTCAACGACAGTCCCGGTAACAAAGCGCCGACTTCTACCAAGCAAAGCAAATGTCAAAAAATTCCAAGATTTCCTATCGCAGCGTATCAATCTCAACATGGAAATAAACTCAGGAGAAGACATTGAGGATGCGATCGACATTCTAAATCAAAACATCTACAATGCAGCGGCGGCTGCAACTTCACTAATAAATCCGCGTTCTCGCCCACGCACAGGGCAACTACCACTAGATAGGAAAACACAGAAACTATTAAGGCTCAAATGGCAGCATAAAAGGGAGCACATGCGCAGACCCACCTTGGAGACGCGAAGGTTATACAACGCAGCAAATCATCGGCTAAAAAAGGCCCTTCGTAAGGCTAAAAATAACCAGATCAATAACCTTTTCAAAAAAGTAGACGCTCAAGATCGTTACAGAATGCAAAAACTATGGCGCTTAACAAACACTTTAAAGAGGCAGCCAGAACCAAACTGGCCATTGAAAATTCCCAGCAGTAGTGGTAGTAGAGAAGGCTATAGGTGGACAAAGAGTAGCGAGGAGAAAGCTGAAGCTTTTGTTTCACATTTAGAAGAAAGATTCACACCAAAACTCATAAACTCTGACGAATTTAGAAATAGCGTAGTTATGGAGTGTAATGAAATAGCGCAGCTCAAACGCTTAACAACTAAACCTGCCTGGCTTCAGAGGCAACAATTTGGGCGGGAATACGATGTAAATAGACTCCCGTTCAGGCCTATTTCCCCCAATGAAGTTATGATGGAAATCAAATCTCTGCAAAACAAAAAGGCTCCTGGCATGGACCAAATAAACAACAGAGTCATTAAAGCGCTACCTCAAAAGGTAATTATTCATTTGACAAATATTTACAATTGCATCTTGAGACATGGCCATTTCCCCAAACAATGGAAATGTGCTGCTATTACAATGATTAAAAAACCGAGCAAAAATGCAAATGAAGTTGGCTCTTATCGACCGATTAGCCTTTTGGCTGGCTTCTCTAAAATCTTTGAAACCTTGCTCATGGAAAGGATGTTTGAATGCGAAGACTTTGAGAAGGCTATTCCCTCTCATCAGTTTGGATTCAGGAAAGAGCACAGCACGGAGCAACAACTGGCACGCGTTACACAGTATATTCTTGATGCATATGAGAAACAGTTATTTTGTTCTGCTGTATTTATCGACGTGAGCGAAGCCTTTGACCGAGTTTGGCATAATGGTCTACTACTTAAGCTAGCGAAGCTACTCCCGTTTACATATTACAACGTTTTAAAAAGTTACTTAGCAGATAGAACATTTATTGTAAACGGAAACAATGGAATACGCTCGAGACCTGGAAGGATTTGCGCAGGAGTGCCCCAGGGTAGCGTCCTCGGCCCTGTACTCTACACAGTCTTCACGTCGGATATGCCGCTACCGCACCTGTCAGAACAAAATGAAAGAATTGAGTCGAATATATACAACAACATGATGCTTTCTACTTACGCAGATGACACAATCATCCTATGTGCTAAAAAAGAAGCCAGTACAGCGGTTAGAACAAATCAGTGCTATCTTGAACACTTCACTGCCTGGGCTTCCAAATGGTGCATCAGCCTTAATACCAGCAAAACGGTCCATGTCCTCTACACAAGGCGATCGATTGCAAATGGCATAGGTGAGCTATCGCCAAAAATGTACAACGAAGCAATCAAAAGTAAGCCAAGGCATCGCTATCTAGGCTTGATAATGGACAGGAAACTTGTGCTACATGCCCATACCACCCAGTTAGCAATTCGAGTGAGAGCAGCAGCCATAAGACTGAACTGGATCATTGGTCATCAGAGCCGGCTATCTAAAAGATGCAAAATGGTTATATATAAGCAATTAATCGCCCCAATATGGCAATATGCCTTACCTGTATGGGGAGCATTGGTATGCGAATCACAATTTTGCAGGGTAGAAAGCGCACAGAACCAACTCCTACGGAAAATCGTGAAGGCTAGCAGGTACACAAGAAATCAAGTTATCCGAGATGCACACAACATTGACTCTGCAGAAGAAACCTTTGATAAAGCCAGCGGCAGACTAGCAGCTTCACTATTTCGCCATCCAAATCTGGAAGCAAAAAGACTCATCATGCAGCCATTCATTCCTCAAAGGCTTGACCGGCCAAGATACACAAAGCAGCTGGAAACTCACTTTCGGCCTCTCCAACAACAACTCCTGCAGCAGGCAGCACAACAACAACTACTGCTGCCAACTTTAATCAGGCACGAGCAGCTTGAAATTGAACAACAGCGCCAACTCCGGGAGTCCCAAGCCAAGGAAGCACTTGTCGAACGGAAACGCCTTGAACAAGAGCGTTGCATAGCCCTTGGTATCCCGCAGGAGAGACCCTCAATAATCTGGGTTAATTGTATGGCGCAATGTCTCAGAAGAGGAGAAATGAATCGATTAGAAATGGCACAGAAGATTCGTTTTGAACCTGAATACATACAAAGGCTCATAATGACTCCGCTTGAACCGCACGAACTCCCTCCGCCTACTCCAGAGCAGCTTCTCGAAGAGCAGATGAAGTCCCTGCAGCAGCAACTTGAGAAGGAACTCGACGACGAGATGGACGCAGCATTTGCCGCCGAAGAAAGCCGAGCCTGCACAAATCCGCACCAGGAAGCCTCATCTGTGTGTGTAGAAGCTGCACAACCAAAAGCTATGGCCACTCCAAAACCTGAAAGAAGACAAAATATCATCAATGCCAACCTGGATGGCAATAATTCTGCTTACCTTTATTTACAGGCAAATATCACAGCTACTGACGGCCTCTTGGTGCATCCAAGGCAAATCTGGCGCCCAGCAGTCCATCCGTTGGCCTGCCGTCCTGCTGTAATTCCTATGGCTGCCTGCAGCGAGCGGCCTCCCACGCCATCTTCTATAAGGGCCTCGCCTACTGCCGGGATTGACCTGCGTATCCGGAATGACTCTCTGGCAACTTCTCCGAATCCGCTTCGCAGCCTGCAGCAGCCTATCTCTACTCCAAAACCTGAAAGAAGACGACAAATCATCAATGCCAATCTGGATGGCAATAACTCTGCTTACTTCTATCTACAGGCAAACGGCACAGCTACTGACGGCCTCCTGGTGAATCCACGACGAAAGCGGAGGCGAGTAGTCCATCCGGTGGCCAGCTATCCTGTTGCGAATCCTCTGGCTGGGCGCAGCGAGCCGGCTGCAATGCTCCCTTCTGCACGGGCCTCGTCCATTGCCGGTGCACATTTCCGTCCCTGGAATCGCCTTTTGACTGGCTCGCCAAATCCGCACCGCAGTATATCCAGCATCCAACGAAGGCCTGTCCGACAGTTACAGCAGCCACTGGTGAATCTTCTTCTCATTGGCCTAATGCTCGATCCATGGCAGTTGCAGCAGTCCAATGACGTCACGGGGCATCTACTCAGACCGCTCCCAGGTCACCTGAAATTTCACCGCCGTCCAGTGCGCCAATGGTGGAAAGGCGCACACCGAAAGACACGCCCTCTGGAAGCATATAAGCGAAGCAATCTATAAAAATCAAATACTTACTCACTTACGGTGCGGCTTTATACTTCCCCTGAGGTTGCAGCAGCCTGATGAAATCACCGGGTCCATTGTCTTGACACCTGCTCAAGCCAACTTGTACAGACCCAATTCCATCCAGTGAGCTGATGATAGAGGTCCATACCTATATACATATACGTCCGCTGTAATTAAATGGGCAAAGAAATTATAATTAATATAGCTTATATTTGTTAAATTTATAATTTTTAATACTTACAATGCAATTTCCAAATGTAAACAAATGCACGTTGTTGCCAGAGTGTCTTGATTTCTTGTAATGTAAAGTTAAATGTCCCAACCATGTGTAATTAGTGGTTCAGCTGTTAAATAACAGCCGTTAAAAAATATTTGTAAATGCGTTCAAATGTAAATTGCGAAAACAAATAAAATTAGCTGAGGGTCACTGTGGCCAATCAGTCTTATTGTGCTCGCGCCGTCGACACACAACCACAAAAAAAACAAAAAACTAATAAATCTGAAAAATAACAAAAACTCTAAAAAACACACAATTAATAAAATCAATTATAATTAAATCGCCCTAATTGTCCACACAATTTGTTAACGTTTTTCAAAGCTGTTCGTACGTGAGCGTTTTTATTTTCTGACTAATTTTACCGTGGTAAAATTTTTTATGTAAAACCCGACGCGCATGTATAAGTATTGCGAGTGTTTGTTCCGTGTATGTAAACGTATACGCATTAACATACATTTGTATGCGCTGAATAGCCTAATACTTACAAGACTTTTCGCGCCAAATTACACACCAATACATCGTCTATGTAAACGTATACGCGTTAATATAAATCCGTGTGCGCTGAATAGCTCTAATACTCATAAGATTACTCGCGCCCTGTAATTTTACACCAATACCAATGAAACCCCGCCTTAAAACAAATACTATCAACATGGCATCAAACCGGGATATGTGTGAGAAAGAGAATCACTCAATTTCAAATGATTTATTTCCCCCTCAAACGCAGCCATCTCCCCCGCATACACCGGCTGCTGAGCCAAGTGCGGTAGGAAATTCAAATGCAAATGCAATTGATGCGCGGGTGGAAAGCGTGCAATATGAGGTTAAGGGGAAAAAAGTTGATCTAAATACCAACAAAGATGCAATTAGCATCTGCAACTCTGAATTTTCTTCGCCTAACGCCACTATGGACTGCTCTCCAATGGTATCCAGTATATCAACCCTCAGCGACGGGACCACTAATCATACCCAAATAAACGACAACAACAACAAGTCCCCTGGCCAGAGTACAATGGACAAAAATAATAAAGTAGAAACCAGACTAAATCCTTTGACAACCACGCCACCGCACAGGCCGCGTGTGGCTTCAACTCCCAAATCTACTGCAAAGAACCCTATATCAAAGGCAGGCAATAACTACCGAGTAGGAGATGCCCGGCATAGTACAACTCCGGCCACAAAACCAGGCCCCCTATGCAGTAAAATAAGGAAAGTATTGCCCTTGACTCTGTCCCGACCCAAGCGTCCCCAATCTGTCACTGCTGCTATAGTGATGGAGGCGGTTAAAATGAATATTGGGCCCACTATTGCGGCCAAACTGGCCAAAACTCTTTCCAAAACTGCGACGGCAGCAACAGCCGATGCAGGAGAAAGCAGACATCCCAGCGAAGCTATGGAAATGGATCCATACACACGGGATGACGCTGCAGAGACACCAGGTGACTCAGCCTTGGGTCAGCAGCAACAACAGCAACAGCAGCAAACTCAGCAGAGCCACCTGCAGGATCAGGGTCAGTTGCCGCATCAGCAGCAACAATACAAGGCAGCAGACCAGAAGGAACCTCAACGGCCTATCACAGAAACTAAAATACCAGCCATCTATCTGCATGACGTTTCTAACATACAGCCTTTAATAGAATCCCTTAACAACGCACCAGGGGAACAAAATAAATTTACCACTACCAGTGTAAGGGGTAACAAAATTAAACTGGACTGCGGCGATATGGAAACCTACAACAGAGTCATGGCCAAACTTGATGCAGACAATATAAATATGCATACACACCAGCTGCGCAAGGAACGTGGCTACCGTATCATCTTGAGAAATCTGCATCACTCTACTCCTTGCGATTGGATACGCAAATTAATCGGCGAGATGGGTCTTTCAGTGCGTTATGTAAATGTAATTAAACATAGGCGCAGCCGCAAGCCGTTAAACATGTTTGAAGTTGAATTGGAACCAACCTTAGACAATGGTAATGACAAAATCCTATCACTGACTACTATGGGAAACCAGGAAATTTCAGTTGAACGACAAATGAGACGCATTGACCCTGTTCAATGCCACCGCTGCCAATGCTTTGGCCACAGTAAAAATTACTGTCGCCGAGCTTTTGTTTGCCAAAAATGTGCCGGGGCACACCCATCCACAGCGTGCGCCGAGGCTAAGATCCCAAATCCTAAATGTGCCAATTGTGGGGAAGGACATGTTGCCAGCTATAGGGGCTGCAAGGCGTTTAAGCAAGCCCAGGCAACACTCAAATCCTACCGGGCGCACATTGCTATTGGAAAACAAAAGCGGACAAACTGGCAGCACCAGAAGAACACCAACTCCACTCGGCAGAATGCAGCTTACAGCGGGGAAATAAACAAAAGCTTGAGATGGCAGCAGCGAAAACAAAAACACCACCTACCTAAACCACACCAAAACACGCAGCAGCAGCAGCACAACAACAACAGCTCCCAGCCGACCAACAGCCAGAACATTAACAAGGCCCCAAAACGCCAGCTTTTTAGTCAACTTTTCAGCAACAACAATAAACTGTCCGTTGGCCAGCAGGAAAGCAACATCAGCAGGGCCCCTCGCGGGCATCACCAGCAGCAGCAAAAGACACAAAAGCCTGCGCCGGCTAACCTGCAGCAACAACATAACAACTCCCAACAGCCCACCATCAGCCGGTACACTAATAAGACGCCAAACCTCCAGCCTTTTAGCAACAAAAATCAACCATCCGATGACCTTCAGGGCAACAGCATCAGCAGGCCACACTCCTCCTCTCGTGGGCATCAACAACAGCAGCGAGAGTCACAGAAGCACGCCCCCCAACCACAGCTATACCAGCAGCCTGGGGCCCCATATGTGAATGACCAGCTAATGCAGGTAGTGCACCAAAATCTTCTCCTTGTAAGTGAAATGGGCAAAAAAATGGATGCCCTTATAGATCTATTGCATACTTTTATTATCTCAAATAAAGGACAAACTATTTCCACCGCTAATGACATTGTAAATGAATAATTACGCCGAAATACCGTATACTACAAACACTATTTCGGCCAACAATACAGCCAATTCTCTAGCTACTACCACCATAAATGTAAATACAAATAACTTAGCTCATACCACTACTGCTACTACAGGCGCCCAGTACAACAGCTCTCTCAAAATCGTTTATTGGAACGCCTGTGGTCTAAAAAACAAAATTTTGGAGTTAGAACTATTTATGCAGCGTAATAACGTGGACATAATGATGGTTATTGAAACCCGCATAACCACAAATGACCCTACTACCACAATAACAGACAATCTAACCATAAAAGACTACGTACTGTATACTGCCTCACACCCTTCCTCCAGAAGGAAAGGTGGAGTAGCCATTTATGTCAAAACTGGTCTCAAGCACATTGCACTTGAACCAATTACAGAAAATTTCTTGCAGTGTGCTCCCATCGCATTAACCACTAACAATAATGAGGTCATTGCTCTAGCGCCAATATATTGCCCGCCAACTATCACCTGGACGGAGCAGCACTTCAAAAGGTTATTCAAGTACATGAGCGAACTCTGTTATGGCTCCAAATTTATAGTTTGCGGGGACTGGAACGCTAAGCACCCATGGTGGGGAAATGTGCGATCCTGTAAAAGAGGCAGAGTTTTAATGAACACGATCCATGCAAACACCTGCTTAAATGTGTTGGCCACTGGGGGAGCCACACACTACCCATTTGATCAAAGAAAAAGGCCCTCCGCTATCGATTTGGCAGTATATGCTGGCATAAACTATGACAGAATTCACACCTATTCAGCAGTTGACCTGCAATCAGACCATCTTCCTATCTTCATTAACCTGGGCATCAATGGCTCAACGACAGTCCCGGTAACAAAGCGCCGACTTCTACCAAGCAAAGCAAATGTCAAAAAATTCCAAGATTTCCTATCGCAGCGTATCAATCTCAACATGGAAATAAACTCAGGAGAAGACATTGAGGATGCGATCGACATTCTAAATCAAAACATCTACAATGCAGCGGCGGCTGCAACTTCACTAATAAATCCGCGTTCTCACCCACGCACAGGGCAACTACCACTAGATAGGAAAACACAGAAACTATTAAGGCTCAAATGGCAGCATAAAAGGGAGCACATGCGCAGACCCACCTTGGAGACGCGAAGGTTATACAACGCAGCAAATCATCGGCTAAAAAAGGCCCTTCGTAAGGCTAAAAATAACCAGATCAATAACCTTTTCAAAAAAGTAGACGCTCAAGATCGTTACAGAATGCAAAAACTATGGCGCTTAACAAACACTTTAAAGAGGCAGCCAGAACCAAACTGGCCATTGAAAATTCCCAGCAGTAGTGGTAGTAGAGAAGGCTATAGGTGGACAAAGAGTAGCGAGGAGAAAGCTGAAGCTTTTGTTTCACATTTAGAAGAAAGATTCACACCAAAACTCATAAACTCTGACGAATTTAGAAATAGCGTAGTTATGGAGTGTAATGAAATAGCGCAGCTCAAACGCTTAACAACTAAACCTGCCTGGCTTCAGAGGCAACAATTTGGGCGGGAATACGATGTAAATAGACTCCCGTTCAGGCCTATTTCCCCCAATGAAGTTATGATGGAAATCAAATCTCTGCAAAACAAAAAGGCTCCTGGCATGGACCAAATAAACAACAGAGTCATTAAAGCGCTACCTCAAAAGGTAATTATTCATTTGACAAATATTTACAATTGCATCTTGAGACATGGCCATTTCCCCAAACAATGGAAATGTGCTGCTATTACAATGATTAAAAAACCGAGCAAAAATGCAAATGAAGTTGGCTCTTATCGACCGATTAGCCTTTTGGCTGGCTTCTCTAAAATCTTTGAAACCTTGCTCATGGAAAGGATGTTTGAATGCGAAGACTTTGAGAAGGCTATTCCCTCTCATCAGTTTGGATTCAGGAAAGAGCACAGCACGGAGCAACAACTGGCACGCGTTACACAGTATATTCTTGATGCATATGAGAAACAGTTATTTTGTTCTGCTGTATTTATCGACGTGAGCGAAGCCTTTGACCGAGTTTGGCATAATGGTCTACTACTTAAGCTAGCGAAGCTACTCCCGTTTACATATTACAACGTTTTAAAAAGTTACTTAGCAGATAGAACATTTATTGTAAACGGAAACAATGGAATACGCTCGAGACCTGGAAGGATTTGCGCAGGAGTGCCCCAGGGTAGCGTCCTCGGCCCTGTACTCTACACAGTCTTCACGTCGGATATGCCGCTACCGCACCTGTCAGAACAAAATGAAAGAATTGAGTCGAATATATACAACAACATGATGCTTTCTACTTACGCAGATGACACAATCATCCTATGTGCTAAAAAAGAAGCCAGTACAGCGGTTAGAACAAATCAGTGCTATCTTGAACACTTCACTGCCTGGGCTTCCAAATGGTGCATCAGCCTTAATACCAGCAAAACGGTCCATGTCCTCTACACAAGGCGATCGATTGCAAATGGCATAGGTGAGCTATCGCCAAAAATGTACAACGAAGCAATCAAAAGTAAGCCAAGGCATCGCTATCTAGGCTTGATAATGGACAGGAAACTTGTGCTACATGCCCATACCACCCAGTTAGCAATTCGAGTGAGAGCAGCAGCCATAAGACTGAACTGGATCATTGGTCATCAGAGCCGGCTATCTAAAAGATGCAAAATGGTTATATATAAGCAATTAATCGCCCCAATATGGCAATATGCCTTACCTGTATGGGGAGCATTGGTATGCGAATCACAATTTTGCAGGGTAGAAAGCGCACAGAACCAACTCCTACGGAAAATCGTGAAGGCTAGCAGGTACACAAGAAATCAAGTTATCCGAGATGCACACAACATTGACTCTGCAGAAGAAACCTTTGATAAAGCCAGCGGCAGACTAGCAGCTTCACTATTTCGCCATCCAAATCTGGAAGCAAAAAGACTCATCATGCAGCCATTCATTCCTCAAAGGCTTGACCGGCCAAGATACACAAAGCAGCTGGAAACTCACTTTCGGCCTCTCCAACAACAACTCCTGCAGCAGGCAGCACAACAACAACTACTGCTGCCAACTTTAATCAGGCACGAGCAGCTTGAAATTGAACAACAGCGCCAACTCCGGGAGTCCCAAGCCAAGGAAGCACTTGTCGAACGGAAACGCCTTGAACAAGAGCGTTGCATAGCCCTTGGTATCCCGCAGGAGAGACCCTCAATAATCTGGGTTAATTGTATGGCGCAATGTCTCAGAAGAGGAGAAATGAATCGATTAGAAATGGCACAGAAGATTCGTTTTGAACCTGAATACATACAAAGGCTCATAATGACTCCGCTTGAACCGCACGAACTCCCTCCGCCTACTCCAGAGCAGCTTCTCGAAGAGCAGATGAAGTCCCTGCAGCAGCAACTTGAGAAGGAACTCGACGACGAGATGGACGCAGCATTTGCCGCCGAAGAAAGCCGAGCCTGCACAAATCCGCACCAGGAAGCCTCATCTGTGTGTGTAGAAGCTGCACAACCAAAAGCTATGGCCACTCCAAAACCTGAAAGAAGACAAAATATCATCAATGCCAACCTGGATGGCAATAATTCTGCTTACCTTTATTTACAGGCAAATATCACAGCTACTGACGGCCTCTTGGTGCATCCAAGGCAAATCTGGCGCCCAGCAGTCCATCCGTTGGCCTGCCGTCCTGCTGTAATTCCTATGGCTGCCTGCAGCGAGCGGCCTCCCACGCCATCTTCTATAAGGGCCTCGCCTACTGCCGGGATTGACCTGCGTATCCGGAATGACTCTCTGGCAACTTCTCCGAATCCGCTTCGCAGCCTGCAGCAGCCTATCTCTACTCCAAAACCTGAAAGAAGACGACAAATCATCAATGCCAATCTGGATGGCAATAACTCTGCTTACTTCTATCTACAGGCAAACGGCACAGCTACTGACGGCCTCCTGGTGAATCCACGACGAAAGCGGAGGCGAGTAGTCCATCCGGTGGCCAGCTATCCTGTTGCGAATCCTCTGGCTGGGCGCAGCGAGCCGGCTGCAATGCTCCCTTCTGCACGGGCCTCGTCCATTGCCGGTGCACATTTCCGTCCCTGGAATCGCCTTTTGACTGGCTCGCCAAATCCGCACCGCAGTATATCCAGCATCCAACGAAGGCCTGTCCGACAGTTACAGCAGCCACTGGTGAATCTTCTTCTCATTGGCCTAATGCTCGATCCATGGCAGTTGCAGCAGTCCAATGACGTCACGGGGCATCTACTCAGACCGCTCCCAGGTCACCTGAAATTTCACCGCCGTCCAGTGCGCCAATGGTGGAAAGGCGCACACCGAAAGACACGCCCTCTGGAAGCATATAAGCGAAGCAATCTATAAAAATCAAATACTTACTCACTTACGGTGCGGCTTTATACTTCCCCTGAGGTTGCAGCAGCCTGATGAAATCACCGGGTCCATTGTTTTGACACCTGCTCAAGCCAACTTGTACAGACCCAATTCCATCCAGTGAGCTGATGATAGAGGTCCATACCTATATACATATACGTCCGCTGTAATTAAATGGGCAAAGAAATTATAATTAATATAGCTTATATTTGTTAAATTTATAATTTTTAATACTTACAATGCAATTTCCAAATGTAAACAAATGCACGTTGTTGCCAGAGTGTCTTGATTTCTTGTAATGTAAAGTTAAATGTCCCAACCATGTGTAATTAGTGGTTCAGCTGTTAAATAACAGCCGTTAAAAAATATTTGTAAATGCGTTCAAATGTAAATTGCGAAAACAAATAAAATTAGCTGAGGGTCACTGTGGCCAATCAGTCTTATTGTGCTCGCGCCGTCGGCACACAACCACAAAAGACGAGGGTCGAATAGACGCCACAGCGACGGCGGCAGAGCGGCCCGCAGAGGCGCTCTAGCAGCAGCAGCAGCAGCCAACAACATCAACACAAACACCGCCAATAGCAGCAGCAGCAGCAGAGCCCTCGGCGCAGGCGCCAACACCAACACAAACGCCCCAGCCAATGCAGAGCGCCGACGCCACAGTCACCCAGAGAGTGAGTACCCAGCCATTACCATGGCCGACATATCCACGGCCACAGCCACTCCCCCCTCGAGCCCCATAAAAACAGCAGCGCCAATACCAACAAAAATACCAACCGATAATCCCGCAACCCCGCCAAAACCCAAAAACCCGCCAAACCGAAAGGGAAGGGCCGATAGGACGCCGCTCTCGCTGCCGCTTTTCCCGCCTCTCACGCTCTCGAACATTGAAAACCGTTCGGGAGTAACGGGAGAGGGAGAAGTCGGAGGAGAGCCGGCAAGCCGAAGCGCAGGAGCAGAGCGCCAAAACGGCCAACGGGCAGCCACACACACACTCATGAACGGATCGAACCTGTTGCGAGTCGAACTTGGTTCGAGCTCGAGCAACGGGTCGATCCAAGCCATAGCCCAGCCAGCAACTACACAAACAGCAACAACTACACAACCACAGCCAATCCCACCAACACCAAAACGACGCCGCGCCCTCATCGACAGTGAGAGCGACGATGAGGAGGGTGAGAGGAAGCAGGCCAGAAGATGGGGCTGCCATCACCAGCAGCGGCAGCAGCGACCGCCAATCAAGAGGAATATCAAGAAGAGGCAAACGATGGAGGAGCTGGAGGCCATTGTTCAGGAGCAGCTGAGGCAGCACGAGCTGCGGCAGCAACAGCAAAAGCAGCAGAAACGGACAACAAAAACCGCCAACACCAACACAGTTGCCGCTCCTGCCTCTCTGCCACAATCTGCGCAGACAACACATGCCCCTGCCCCTGCCTCAGCCTCTGCCACTACTAATACAAATACTGACAATACCAACGCAATTACAAAGACAAACACCAACACCGTCACCGCCACTAACACCAGCACCATCGCCATAACCAACACCAACACAACTACTGCCACTCCCAATACACACACCCTTGCCATTGCCAATGACATCCGGCACGGCGAGTTCGGGCATCAGCCTGTGGAGGACAGAGGATTGAGGATCCTCATCCGAGGTCTTCCCCATTCCACGCCCTCTGACTGGTTCCGGGACTGCATGCAGGCCGAGGGGTACACGGTCCGGTATGCTCGGGCGATCACCGATCGGTTCGATCGCAGCCGCCAATACAACCTCTTCGAGGCTGAGATCGCCCCCAAACCGGACCGTGGCCAATACGAGGTGTTGAAGCTGCGACGCCTGGGTGGGAGGCCCGTCACGGTTGAGAGACTTGGAGTCTCCCGTGACCCTGCCCAGTGCCATCGATGTCAGGTGTTTGGCCACACCCGCGCATATTGTAGACGAGCTGCTGTCTGCATGAAATGCGCGGGCGGGCACCTGACGACGGAGTGCAGCAAGCCAAGGACCGTCAATCCAAAATGCGCCAACTGCCAGGGCGCCCACATTAGCGCCTACAAGGGCTGCAGCGCCTACAAGGCAGCCAGGCAGCGGCTCCTGGCCCACAGGGTCGCCAGGGAGGAGGAGAATCGACGGCAGCAGCAGCAGCCTCAGAAACTACGGCAGCAGCCACAGCCAATTCAGCAGCCAATCCAGCAGCAACAGCCAGCACAACGCCACCGGCAGCCACTACAGCGACAGTTGCAGCAGCAGCAGCCACCCACACAGCCACTCCACACACAGCCGCAGCAGCAACGTCAACACGGTCTGGGTCGGCAGCATCGGCAGCAGCTACAGCATCGCGACCAACATCCCCAGCCATTGGCTGAGGGGCGCCAACACCAAAGGGTCCAGCCGATGCAGCCGATCCCAAATCGTGCTCCGACGCCACGCCAACACCAGCAACAGCAGCGGCCAGCAGCTCAGTGCGATGGGAGCTGTGCCCATAACCTGAAAACATATGCGGGAAAAATTAGAATGCTGGAAGAAAAGCTGGCAGCAATTACAACACAATTGACAAACCTGCTGCAGGCAAGGGACGAGAGCACGGGAGGAGTGCCGCCACTTCGGACAACAGCAGCAGCAGCAGCATCCGCACAGCCATCACCAAGACCAGCACCAAATACGCAAAATGACGCCGCAGCCATATCGGACTCTGAATCCGATATGGACTGCGAAGCAATTGACGACGATGATGACGACCAATGGACCGACCACGATCCATTCGACGCGCTGGATGGCCTGGGCGAAATATGGAGGGCACAAATCGCCAGCGCACGCGAAAGCATGCGTTCAGGCGGCGCCCATTGATGTGCCCAACCGCCGATCCAGAGACAGCCACTGCAACGAAGAAAAAGACGTCAATACGGACAACAATGAAAAACGGCCAATACAAACGAAATCCACACGTACCTGCCAATCATCAGACAGAGCTGACCATCAAGAAGCTGCCTCGCCATCAACATTGACAATTTCCTGCCAACTGGGCGGAAAAGGAGGCCCCTTTTGATGACGCTGCCGCCTGACCATCACAATGACGTCACGCCACCTTCAACCAACAGCTGCCATTCCAAACGACGACGCAGATGCTGGCGCCTGTTGCCGCTCCACTGGGTCGCACCCGTCTCTCATGCCAATTATGTGAGGGCGGGATGGCCTGGTGTTGAGCCGCCAGACGCCAGCAAACCCTGCAAAAAAAGGACAATCATGAAGGAGGCTGCCAATAAAAGCACAAATACTCACCAGCAAAAGTCTCTCACGCCAACACCAACCAGACAAGGGTCGCCAGCAACAACATCCAAACGCCGATAAGCACCTGCAAATAAACAAAAATTAAAACCAAAGCCAAAAACAAACACCCCATCTGGATGGCCGGACCAGCAGCCATCCAAAACGCCATTAAAAACCGACGATGAACGTGGCCGAGGAGGCCAGGCCAATCTAACTGACAGCGCATCTTGGTGGCCGGACCAGCAGCCACTTGGATGCGGCCAATCAACATCACAATCGACAACGCATCCTGGTGGCCGGACCAGCAGCCACTTGGATGCGGCCAATGACACAAAACGTTGGCATCACATTTCGATGCCAATGACAACGACAATGCAGTTGGGTGGCCGGACCAGTGCCACTCGATTGCAGCAGCCAACACCTACCAGCGACAGATGCAACGTGGGCGGCCGGAACAGAGCCGCTCGCCAACAACACCATCAGAGCCCACGATGCACGCCATCTCCAAGTCCAGCCATCGCCACTAAAGATGCCAGGTGGTGCCACTAATCCTGCACAGGGGGACAACGGAGCCGGCCGGTATGCGGCGCAATGTTCTGCATTGCGTTTGCCATGCTGGCCGGTGCTTTGTTGTAGTTGTCCTCCTGCTAAAAATAAATGATATTTAAGTATGTTTATTGTTGTGTAAATGTATTGTAATTATTGTTTGTTTTACCTTGTACATATCTCTGTAGTTTTGTAGTCCTTACTTGTAGTAATTGTAGATAGATTGTCCTTAGCTGTAATGTAATTTAATTAATTTTAGTTATTTATTTTAGCATATTTACCTTTCTTCTTCTTCTCCTTCTTTCCCAACTATCACCCATTCCCAATACCTGACAAGTGGCAACGCCATTAATGATTAAAATATACCACGCCAACTAGGAAAATACCGCGCCGATAACACACAAAAAGCCATTCAAATTTAAATTGCATTTCTCAATGCTAGTGTTATCGGCCGCCAACTTCGGCAATTATGCCCAGCCAATCCCACACCCACCCCCACCCACTTCAAATGCCAATAAAAACCAAAAATGAGCCTGAGCAGGATCAAAATTTACACTGCCAGCCATCGCCACTCTGCCACACGCCCCAACAAAGCCATTTCAACCGCCCACAAGATGCTATGCGGTCGTCTCTTCGGAGCTACACGCGCCCGGATCGTAAGATCCGGAAGTATAAAGTATCCGGGCGGTTATACGGGAGCAGGCATCTTTCCCCTTCCCATCCCATCCCCTTACAACAGAGCAGCCAATACGAGAAGCACAGAGAACATAAGACATGAGCCATTTGCCAACAACAAACACACAGCCACTAATGCAAACAGCCATTGCAATTTTCATTGCCTACTTGTCGGTGCTGCTGCCCTCGGACCATTTTCATCTCACTCAATATTGGGGTGAGTGAAAGTGGAACCGGGGGTGAGAGCACCGGTAAATGACGATCGGCGATCGGACCCTTCCGAGTGTGGAGAGCATGGGAGTCGGCGGACACATGAGTGTTCCACCATGAACCTCGTCCAGGCCACTCTCATCTCGTCTGCCCGCTCGAGAGGTCGCGATCGTCGGACGTGCCAAAAATCGTTTTTCGTGTCGTTTTTTTGCCGTGTCGCCATCTCATCTCCGTTTTCTTTCTGTGTTGCGCCCTGTTTTCTTTTTCTTTTTGTGCTGTCTGTCGTGTGCCGTGCCGTGCTGTGCCGTGCCCCCCCCCGCTGACATGACAAAAAGTCCCTTCCCCACCACCACCACCACCGCCAATACTACTACCGACAAACTTTCTTCTCCCCAATAAGTAATTTTAAACGCCAATAAAAACACAAACTAATGATAAACACAAACTAACTAGAGTTTAAACGCCAACAAATAACATAAATATACACAAACTAACTAGAGTTTAAACGCCAATAAATAACATAAATATACACAAACTAACTAGAGTTTAAACGCCAATAAATAACATAAATATACACAAACTAACTAGAGTTTAAACGCCAATAAATAACATAAATATACACAAACTAACTAGGGGGATCCACCGCACAGGTCCAGAGCAGCCACTGTAAACTAACCAAAATGACGTCAATACACACATCAACACAAAATGGTCCAAACTCACAAAAAACATACGTACCTGCCACGCCTCCGATAGATCTGCCTCTCCAGCAGTTGCCACACCAAATTCACCATCCACTTTCTGCCAAATGGGCGAAATTTGAAGGCCCTATCGCGGTCGCCAACAACATCCAGTCCTCAGGCTGCCGCTAAAAGGAGTAAAAACATCAATTCACACATCAACACAAAATGGTCCAAACTCACTCAAAACATACGTACCTGCCACGCCTCCGGTAGAGCTGCCTCTCCAGCAGTTGCCACACCAATTTCGCCATCAAATTCCTGCCAAATGGGCGAAATTTGAAGGCCCTATCGTCGTCGCCATCAACATCCAGACTGCCGCTAAAAAGAAGAAAAAACATCAATTCACGCATCAACACAAAATAGCCAATACTTCTACTAATCACACTTACCTGTCAATACACTCACAGATCAGCCTCTCCAGTACCTGCCTCGCCACCAACTGCAACATTTTGTTGCAAGTTGGGCCCAATTCGGACGCCCCTCCGACAACGCTGCCAGCAACCGATGGCCGTGACGTCACGCCACCACCATCACAAAACAGCAGCGGCAGTCCAACGACGAGGCCAGCCAATACAGACGACAATGGCCAGCGCTCCATCTACATCCACATCGACAGTGCATCCTGGGTGGCCGGACCAGCAGCCACTCGGATGCAGCCAATCCGCACTCATATGCGGCCATCTCCACTGCGGCCATTTCCACTGGTCAACGCACCCCGATTGGCCGGACCAGTGTCAATCTCCATTTCTCCAGGTAGAGACGGCGTGGGCGGCCGGACCAGAGTCGCTCGCCAAACTCCATCTCCATTCACGCCAACTCCTGGATCCTGCTTCTGCCAATTCTGATGCCGCAGCAACAATCTGCTGCATCACACACACGTGCACATCCAGCGCTGAGGCGGATGCGCCCTGTGCCATCCACACCACTCCAGACGACGACGATGATCCTCCAGTACCTGAAATAGAAAATAAATAGAATTAAATTAGTCTATAAATGTCATTAATGTTGCAATTTGTCCAAATACTCATCTCTTTGTTTGTATAAATGTACGTCAATAATTGCGAATGTCAAAATAGGGCTACCAGACTGTAATACTGATAGAATGTAAACATGTCTGTAGATGTTAATGTTAATGTAATGTTAATGTCAATTGCCCGCAAAAATTCAAAATCACATTATTGTTGTAAGTTAAGCTTAAATGTAAATTGCCGAAGTACTGGTAATAAGAAAAGCTGGAAATAAACTCCGCCAGTAGCAAAGCTGGCGGGCGAGTGTGCGCATCGTAGGCGTGCACGCGCATCTAATTACATCGAAAAAAAGTGACTTGTGTTTTGTTGTTTTATGTGGAACTTTAAATGTATTAAAGTACATGTTTCAACCGGGACTAAATGAACTAAATAAACAATATGTGCCAAATAATTGCAAATAATGCAATATAATCATCTGTAATCGTGCCTTAATTCAGTGAAGCCAATAAACCCAACTGAGGAAAGAGGAAGGAAAAGCAAGCTACTGAGTACCTGGACCAGGCCACCAAATGGACGCACTTGCTCCAAATCTGACGACCAATAATATGGATGTTATGGATGCTATGGACAACTCGGCAAGAGCCGAAGCGGGTGGTGAGTGCGTTACTCAAATAAGTTCTGCCGTCATATCGACCAGGCCCCTGGGAGTGAACCCCTCCGCAAATGCTTCCCTCTTCGAACCAATGTTCGACTCAGAGGGGGATGCGGATCTGGCCGAGTTGGAGACGGACTCGCCAGAGAGTACCCTGAGCTCCTTGGGAGCTACGGTGCTGGAGTTCGAGCGTCGTTTCGTGGACAGGGGTTTATATGTTAGAAAATACCCGCCAATCCCACCAAAAACAGACGCCAACATACAAGAAAAACCGCCATCAAATACACGTACATACACGCAGACAAAAATAGTTCCCAGCGAAAGTGCAACGGGTTCCCAAAATAGCGGCGCTTTCGCTCTTACCAAAGAGCATTTAAGTGCACATAAACAAAACAAGAACAAATGTTATGCCCATATGTTTTCGCGCCAAAACATTAGCGAAAACAATAACAATCAAACAACTCACACAAGCATCAGAGAGAGCGACGCTTGCGCTCTCTCGGCAGCCGAACCCTCGGCGCACAATCAAAACGGAGGCTCGTCACATCAAGCCCCAAAGCGCTTGCCGCCAAACATGCACTCACACACTTATGACAAAAAGAGAGATGCTTGCTCTCTCCCGCCGAACCAAAACACAAACACATACAAGAACGAAGCTAGCCTGACCTACGCCAATAACAAAACACAAACAAACACACATACTAGCAGAAGCAGAAAATGCTTGCTGCCTACTCTGACTCAGGCGGACGAGCATAACATACAGACAAGGCCTAGTACCAGAACACAACTGGTAAAGGAATGGCTAATTAGCGTTCCCCCGCTACTGGCCAATGAAATGCCCTCGCCCCTGCCCCTTACCCCTATAGCAAAGGATAAATTGACTACAAATTCGTTTCGCTCGCCGCTCAAAAGAAGATGCGCGGCGATCGAAACGGATACAGATGACGATGACTTCACCTGCCTCACTCTGGACACGCCCATGTTCAAGAGCCAATTCGCAAAAAGGCTGCATCATGAGACCCGGCAGATGGAGTCAGATGCTGGGCAAATAAGCACACCGCCAAACACTGAGGTTCCGGTCCCACCAAGTGAGGTCCAACATAGGGAGCCTCAAAGGGAGGAGTCTGAACGCAACATCAGCCGCAACATCAGCCATCAGACACAACATCAGCCAGCCATTAGTATAAATTTAACGCCAGTCCAACCGTCATTACGCAGCACCAAGGTCCCAACAATCTTCCTGCCCCTGGTGCCTGCAATTATACCCCTGATTAACAAATTGACAATAAATCCAAATGTGGGGAAATTCACAACGAAATCGATGGCCAACAGTGGACTTAGAGTCCACTGCGACGACTTTTTAACATACAACGCCATCCAGAACGCCCTAGCTGAAGACAGCACCCAATTGCACACACACCAGCCGCGCAGCGAAAGGGGCTATCGTGTAATAGTGCGTCATTTACATCACACTACTCCCAGCAGCTGGATAACGGAGGAGCTGGAACGGCTCGGATACACCACCCGGTTTATCCGAGGACTCAAACACCGTTTTAATGGAAGGCCTCTAAACATTTTTGAGGTTGAAATTCAGCCCAAGGCGGATGGCGGCCATGAGGCAATACTCGACATTAAAAACCTGGCCAATCAATGCATCTCCATAGTGAGACAGGCCAAGCCACGCGATCCAGCTCAATGCCATCGGTGCCAGGAGTTTGGGCACACAAAAAACTACTGCAGACGGCCATACAAGTGTATGAAATGCGCAGGAGATCACCCCACAACAGCATGCAGGAAACCCAGGCAGGAGGATCCCAAATGCGCCAATTGTAGCGGCAAGCACGTGAGCTGCTACAAGGGTTGTCCCGCCTACAAAAAGGCCCGCAGCCATTTAAGGGCAAACAGGCTCATCGCTGAGCAGCAAAGGCAGCAGTACCAACAGCAACGCCAGCAGCCACAGCAGCCAACTGACCAACAACGCCCACAAACTCAGCAGCCGAGTCGCCAATCCCAATCCCAGCAACAACAACAGCAGACAGCAAACACAGGCACCAGAGGCAATGGCAGGCCCTCCTACAGCAGGGTGTTGCGGTCTGGGAATGCTGAGCAGCAGCAGCAGCCACGAGCGGCAGAACGGCAACAGCCGAAGAACAGTCTTCGTCCTTCCCAGCAACAACAGCCACATATACCCGCCCCCAAGCAACAGCAGTCATCTCAAAAGAAGCGGCCACAACTCCAACAACAACAGCAGCACTCAAGCGGCAGACAGGGGGCCAAAGCAGCACCAACACCAGCTGCAGCAGCAGCAGCAACGCCCAACACCCGCAGGCCCTTGTATAGCCGAGGTGCGCAAGCCAATCCGGCCGAAAATCATTTGGCCAAGTTCCAGCAAAAGCTAAGGGAAGAGCAGCAGCAGCAACAGCAACCAAAACAAAAACAGCAGCAGCGCGGACACAATTTGGGTCGGCAGCACCAGCAGCAGCACCAGCATCGCGGCCATCATTCCCAGCCACAGGCCAAGGGGCGCCAATGCCAGCGCGATCAACGGGTGCAGCCAACTCCAAAACGTTTCCAGACGCCGAGAAATCCCCAGCATCAGCAGCAGCCAGCCATCCAATGCGATGGCAAGTGTGTGGGACTCCTAAAAGAGTATGCAGTTAAAATAGAAAACTTGGAGAAACGACTTCAAGAACTTACCACATTAATTGCAAGCCTGACGGAGGCAAAGGGCAGTGGCTCAGCAGTGGCCAAGCCGCCAACACAGACTCCAGCAGCAGCACCATCAGCAGCACCAGCAGCAGCACCAACACCTACAAGGCCCGCCGCCAATTCACAACCTGACGCCGCAGCCGTATCGGAGGACTCTGATATGGACTGCGAAGCACTCAGCGACGATGGCGACGACCAGTGGACGGACGACGATTCAGTTGACGACGAGATAGCGGATATCCTAGACGACTACGATAGCTACTACTCTGACTACTTTTGATGAGCCCAAAAGTCGGTCCTGAGGCAGCCACTAAAAACAGATGGAAAACATTAACTCACATAACCAATACGTACTCACCTGCCACGCCACCGACAGAGCTGCCCCACCAGCAGATGCCACGACAAATAGACCAAACTTTTGCTGCTAATTTGACGACATTCCTGGAATTCATTGACGACGCTCCTGACAATCCACCGCACAGGTCCAGAGCAGCCACTGAAACAAACCAAAAATGACGTCAATTCGCATACCAACAAAATATGGACAAAACTCAAAATAATCACTCGTACCTGCCACGCCTCCGACAGATCTGCCCCTCCAGCAGCTGCCCCGTCATCAACACCACACATCTGATGCCAATTGGACGACATTTTGGGATTTATTGACGACGCTCCTGACAATCCACCGCACAGGTCCAGAGCAGCCACTGTAAACTAACCAAAATGACGTCAATACACACATCAACACAAAATGGTCCAAACTCACAAAAAACATACGTACCTGCCACGCCTCCGATAGATCTGCCTCTCCAGCAGTTGCCACACCAAATTCACCATCCACTTTCTGCCAAATGGGCGAAATTTGAAGGCCCTATCGCGGTCGCCAACAACATCCAGTCCTCAGGCTGCCGCTAAAAGGAGTAAAAACATCAATTCACACATCAACACAAAATGGTCCAAACTCACTCAAAACATACGTACCTGCCACGCCTCCGGTAGAGCTGCCTCTCCAGCAGTTGCCACACCAATTTCGCCATCAAATTCCTGCCAAATGGGCGAAATTTGAAGGCCCTATCGTCGTCGCCATCAACATCCAGACTGCCGCTAAAAAGAAGAAAAAACATCAATTCACGCATCAACACAAAATAGCCAATACTTCTACTAATCACACTTACCTGTCAATACACTCACAGATCAGCCTCTCCAGTACCTGCCTCGCCACCAACTGCAACATTTTGTTGCAAGTTGGGCCCAATTCGGACGCCCCTCCGACAACGCTGCCAGCAACCGATGGCCGTGACGTCACGCCACCACCATCACAAAACAGCAGCGGCAGTCCAACGACGAGGCCAGCCAATACAGACGACAATGGCCAGCGCTCCATCTACATCCACATCGACAGTGCATCCTGGGTGGCCGGACCAGCAGCCACTCGGATGCAGCCAATCCGCACTCATATGCGGCCATCTCCACTGCGGCCATTTCCACTGGTCAACGCACCCCGATTGGCCGGACCAGTGTCAATCTCCATTTCTCCAGGTAGAGACGGCGTGGGCGGCCGGACCAGAGTCGCTCGCCAAACTCCATCTCCATTCACGCCAACTCCTGGATCCTGCTTCTGCCAATTCTGATGCCGCAGCAACAATCTGCTGCATCACACACACGTGCACATCCAGCGCTGAGGCGGATGCGCCCTGTGCCATCCACACCACTCCAGACGACGACGATGATCCTCCAGTACCTGAAATAGAAAATAAATAGAATTAAATTAGTCTATAAATGTCATTAATGTTGCAATTTGTCCAAATACTCATCTCTTTGTTTGTATAAATGTACGTCAATAATTGCGAATGTCAAAATAGGGCTACCAGACTGTAATACTGATAGAATGTAAACATGTCTGTAGATGTTAATGTTAATGTTAATGTAATGTTAATGTCAATTGCCCGCAAAAATTCAAAATCACATTATTGTTGTAAGTTAAGCTTAAATGTAAATTGCCGAAGTACTGGTAATAAGAAAAGCTGGAAATAAACTCCGCCAGTAGCAAAGCTGGCGGGCGAGTGTGCGCATCGTAGGCGTGCACGCGCATCTAATTACATCGAAAAAAAGTGACTTGTGTTTTTTGTTGTTTTATGTGGAACTTTAAATGTATTAAAATACATGTTTAAACCGGGACTAAATTAAATGAAACTAAATAAACAATATGTGCCAAATAATTGCAAATAATGCAATATAATCATCTGTAATCGTGCCGTAATAGTGAAGCCAATAAACCCAACTGGAGGAAAGAGGAAGAAAAAGCAAGCTACTGAGTACCTGGACCAGGCCACCAAATGGACGCACTTGCTCCAAATCTGACGACCAATAATATGGATGTTATGGATGCTATGGACAACTCGGCAAGAGCCGAAGCGGGTGGTGAGTGCGTTACTCAAATAAGTTCTGCCGTCATATCGACCAGGCCCCTGGGAGTGAACCCCTCCGCAAATGCTTCCCTCTTCGAACCAATGTTCGACTCAGAGGGGGATGCGGATCTGGCCGAGTTGGAGACGGACTCGCCAGAGAGTACCCTGAGCTCCTTGGGAGCTACGGTGCTGGAGTTCGAGCGTCGTTTCGTGGACAGGGGTTTATATGTTAGAAAATACCCGCCAATCCCACCAAAAACAGACGCCAACATACAAGAAAAACCGCCATCAAATACACGTACAAACACGCAGACAAAAATAGCCCCCAGCGAAAGTGCAACGGGTTCCAAAAATAGCGGCGCTTTCGCTCTTACCAAAGAGCATTTAAGTGCACATAAACAAAACAAGAACAAATGTTATGCCCATATGTTTTCGCGCCAAAACATTAGCGAAAACAATAACAATCAAACAACTCACACAAGCATCAGAGAGAGCGACGCTTGCGCTCTCTCGGCAGCCGAACCCTCGGCGCACAATCAAAACGGAGGCTCGTCACATCAAGCCCCAAAGCGTTTGCCGCCAAACATGCACTCACACACTTATGACAAAAAGAGAGATGCTTGCTCTCTCCCGCCGAACCAAAACACAAACACATACAAGAACGAAGCTAGCCTGACCTACGCCAATAACAAAACCGAAACTGTAAACGGCATAAAGAAAAACAATGACCAGCAACAGCAACAAAGTTTGACGACAGCTGAACGCAATAATACTAGCAGAAGCAGAAAATGCTTGCTGCCTACTCTGACTCAGGCGGACGAACAAAATATACAGACAAGGCCTAGTACCAGAACACAACTGGTAAAGGAATGGCTAATTAGCGTTCCCCCGCTACTGGCCAATGAAATGCCCTCGCCCCTGCCCATTACCCCTATAGCAAAGGATAACCTGACTACAGATTCGTTTCGCTCGCCGCTCAAAAGAAGATGCGCGGCGATCGAAACGGATACAGATGACGATGACTTCACCTGCCTCACTCTGGACACGCCCATGTTCAAGAGCCAATTCGCGAAAAGGCTGCATCATGAGACCCGGCAGATGGAGTCAGATGCTGGGCAAATATGCACACTGACAAATAGTGTGGTTCCGGTTCCGGAGGTCCAACATAGGGAGCCTCAAAGGATAGAGGCTGAAAGCCAACAGATGGAAACGGACAATCATCAGCCGCAACATCAGCCAGCCATTAGTATAAATATAACGCCCGTCCAACAGTCATTACGCAGCACCAAGGTCCCAACAATCTTCCTGCCCCTGGTGCCTGCAATTGTACCCCTGATAAATAAATTGACAACAAATCCAAATGTGGGGAAATTCACAACGAAATCGATGGCCAACAGTGGACTCAGAGTCCACTGCGACGACATTATAACATACAACGCCATTCAGAACGCCCTAGCTGAAGACAGCACCCAATTGCACACACACCAGCCGCGCAGCGAAAGGGGCTATCGTGTAATAGTGCGACACTTACACCACACCACGCCCAGCAGCTGGATCTCTGAGGAGCTTGAACGACTCGGATTTACTGCGAGGTTTATCCGAGGATTAAAACACCGTTTTAATGGGAGGCCTCTAAATATTTTTGAGGTTGAAATTCAGCCCAAGGCGGATGGCGGCCATGAGGCAATTCTGGACATTAAAAACCTGGCCAATCAATGCGTCTCCATAGTGAGACAAGCCAAGCCACGCGACCCAGCGCAGTGCCATCGGTGCCAGGAGTTTGGACACACAAAAAACTACTGCAGACGGCCATACAAGTGTATGAAATGCGCAGGAGATCACCCCACAACAGCATGCAGGAAACCCAGGCAGGAGGATCCTAAATGCGCGAATTGTAGCGGCAAGCACGTGAGCTGCTACAAGGGATGTGCCGCCTACAAAAAGGCC
Organism: Drosophila persimilis; assembly: GCF_003286085.1. Taxonomy (NCBI): domain Eukaryota; kingdom Metazoa; phylum Arthropoda; class Insecta; order Diptera; family Drosophilidae; genus Drosophila; species Drosophila persimilis. The sequence goes on along the minus strand of NW_020825414.1, from coordinate 58,255 downwards.
CGCAGCCATTTAAGGGCAAACAGGCTCATCGCTGAGCAGCAAAGGCAGCAGTACCAACAGCAACGCCAGCAGCCACAGCAGCCAACTGATCAACATCGTCCACAAACTCAGCAGCCGAGTCGCCAATCCCAATCCCAGCAACAACAACAGCAGACAGCAAACACAGGCACCAGAGGCAATGGCAGGCCCTCCTACAGCAGGGTGTTGCGGTCTGGGAATGCTGAGCAGCAGCAGCAGCCACGAGCGGCAGAACGGCAACAGCCGACGAGCAGTCGTCGTCCTTCCCAACAACAGCAGCCTCATATTCCCGCCCCCAAGCAACAGCAGTCATCTCAAAAGAAGCGGCCACAACACCAACAGCAACAGCAGCATTCAAGCGGCAGACAGGGGGCCAAAGCAGCACCAGCACCAACACCAGCTGCAGCAGCAACGCCCACCACCCGCAGGCCCTTGTATAGCCGAGGTGCGCAAGCCAATCCGGCCGAAAATCATTTGGCCAAGATCCAGCAAAAGCTAAGGGAAGAGCAGCAGCATCAACAAAATCAAAAACAGCATCAGCGCGGTCACAATTTGGGTCGGCAGCACCAGCAGCAGCACCAGCATCGCGGCCATCATTCCCAGCCACAGGCCAAGGGGCGCCAATGCCAGCGCGATCAACGGGTGCAGCCAACTCCAAAACGTTTCCAGACGCCGATAAATCCCCAGCATCAGCAGCAGCCAGCCACCCAATGCGATGGCAAGTGTGTGGAAACCTTAAAAGAGTACGCCGTCAAAATAGAAAACTTGGAGAAAAGACTGCAAGAACTTACCACATTAATTGCAAGCCTGACGGAGTCAAAGGGCAGTGGCTCAGCAGTGGCCAATCCTCCAACACAGACACCAGCAGCAGCACCAGCAGCAGCACCAGCACCAGCAGCAGCACCAACACCTACAAGGCCCGCCGCCAATTCACAACCTGACGCCGCAGCCGTATCGGAGGACTCTGATATGGACTGCGAAGCACTCAGCGACGATGGCGACGACCAGTGGACGGACGACGATTCAGTTGACGACGAGATAGCGGATATCCTAGACGACTACGATAGCTACTACTCTGACTACTTTTGATGAGCCCAAAAGTCGGTCCTGAGCAGCCACTGAAATAATACAAAATGACGTCAATACACACATCAACACAATATGGACAAAACTCAAAATAATCACACGTACCTGCCACGCCTCTGACAGATCTGCCCCTCCAGCAGCTGCCCCGTCATCAACACCACACATCTGATGCCAATTGGACGACATTTTAGGATTTATTGACGACGCTCCTGACAATCCACCGCACAGGTCCAGAGCAGCCACTGTAAATAAACCAAAATGACGTCAATATACACATCAACACAAAAGGTCCAAACATACACAAAACATACGTACCTGCCACGCCTCCGATAGAGCTGCCTCTTCAGCAGTTGCCACACCAAATTCGCCATCCAATTCCTGCCAAATGGGCGAAATTTGAAGGCCCTATCGTCGTCGCCATCAACATCCAGACTGCCGCTAAAAAGAAGAAAAAACATCAATTCACGCATCAACACAAAATAGCCAATACTTTTACTAATCACACTTACCTGTCAATACACTCACAGATCAGCCTCTCCAGTACCTGCCTCGCCACCAACTGCAACATTTTGTTGCAAGTTGGGCTCAATTTGGACGCCCCTCCGACAACGCTGCCAGCAACCGATGGCCGTGACGTCACGCCACCACCATCACAAAACAGCAGCGGCAATCCAACGACGAGGCCAGCCAATACAGTCGACAATGGCCAGCGCGCAATCTCCATCTACATCGACAGTGCATCCTGGGTGGCCGGACCAGAGCCACTCGGATGCAGCCAATCCGCACTCATATGCGGCCATCTCCACTGCGGCCATTTCCACTGGTCAACGCACCCCGATTGGCCGGACCAGTGTCAATCTCCATTTCTCCAGGTAGAGACGGCGTGGGCGGCCGGACCAGAGTCGCTCGCCAAACACCATCACCATCCACGCCAACTCCTGGATCCTGCCCCTGCCAATTTTGATGCCGTAGATACGTGATCTGCTGCATCACACACACTTGCACATCCAGCGCTGAGGCGGATGCGCCCTGTGCCATCCACACTGCTCCAGACGACGATGATGATCCTCCAGTACCTGAAATAGAAAATAAATAGAATTAAATTAGTCTATAAATGTCATTAATGTTGCAATTTGTTCAATACTCATCTCTTTGTGACCACCTGTTTGTATAAATGTACGTCAATTATTGCGAATGTCAAAATAGGGCTGCCAGACTGTAATACTGATAGAATGTAAACATGTCTGTAGATGTTAATGTTAATGTAATGTTAATGTCAATTGCCCGCAAAAATTCAAAAGAACATTATTGTTGTTAGTTAAGCTTAAATGTAAATTGCCGAAGTTATGGTAATGAGAAAAGCTGGAAATAAACTCCGCCAGTAGCAAAGCTGGCGGGCGAGTGTGCGCTTCGTAGGCGTGCACGCGCATCTAATTACATCGAAAAAAAGTGACTTGTGTTTTTTGTTGTTTTATGTGGAACTTTAAATGTATTAAAATACATGTTTAAACCGGGACTAAATTAAATGAAACTAAATAAACAATATGTGCCAAATAATTGCAAATAATGCAATATAATCATCTGTAATCGTGCCGTAATAGTGAAGCCAATAAACCCAACTGGAGGAAAGAGGAAGAAAAAGCAAGCTACTGAGTACCTGGACCAGGCCACCAAATGGACGCACTTGCTCCAAATCTGACGACCAATAATATGGATGTTATGGATGCTATGGACAACTCGGCAAGAGCCGAAGCGGGTGGTGAGTGCGTTACTCAAATAAGTTCTGCCGTCATATCGACCAGGCCCCTGGGAGTGAACCCCTCCGCAAATGCTTCCCTCTTCGAACCAATGTTCGACTCAGAGGGGGATGCGGATCTGGCCGAGTTGGAGACGGACTCGCCAGAGAGTACCCTGAGCTCCTTGGGAGCTACGGTGCTGGAGTTCGAGCGTCGTTTCGTGGACAGGGGTTTATATGTTAGAAAATACCCGCCAATCCCACCAAAAACAGACGCCAACATACAAGAAAAACCGCCATCAAATACACGTACAAACACGCAGACAAAAATAGCCCCCAGCGAAAGTGCAACGGGTTCCAAAAATAGCGGCGCTTTCGCTCTTACCAAAGAGCATTTAAGTGCACATAAACAAAACAAGAACAAATGTTATGCCCATATGTTTTCGCGCCAAAACATTAGCGAAAACAATAACAATCAAACAACTCACACAAGCATCAGAGAGAGCGACGCTTGCGCTCTCTCGGCAGCCGAACCCTCGGCGCACAATCAAAACGGAGGCTCGTCACATCAAGCCCCAAAGCGTTTGCCGCCAAACATGCACTCACACACTTATGACAAAAAGAGAGATGCTTGCTCTCTCCCGCTGAACCAAAACACAAACACATACAAGAACGAAGCTAGCCTGACCTACGCCAATAACAAAACCGAAACTGTAAACGGCATAAAGAAAAACAATGACCAGCAACAGCAACAAAGTTTGACGACAGCTGAACGCAATAATACTAGCAGAAGCAGAAAATGCTTGCTGCCTACTCTGACTCAGGCGGACGAACAAAATATACAGACAAGGCCTAGTACCAGAACACAACTGGTAAAGGAATGGCTAATTAGCGTTCCCCCGCTACTGGCCAATGAAATGCCCTCGCCCCTGCCCATTACCCCTATAGCAAAGGATAACCTGACTACAGATTCGTTTCGCTCGCCGCTCAAAAGAAGATGCGCGGCGATCGAAACGGATACAGATGACGATGACTTCACCTGCCTCACTCTGGACACGCCCATGTTCAAGAGCCAATTCGCGAAAAGGCTGCATCATGAGACCCGGCAGATGGAGTCAGATGCTGGGCAAATATGCTCACTGTCAAATAGTGAGGTTCCGGTTCCGGAGGTCCAACATAGGGAGCCCCAAAGGATAGAGGCTGAAAGCCAACAGATGGAGACGGACAATCATCAGCCGCAACATCAGGCAGACATTAGCATAAATATAACGCCAGTCCAACCGTCATTACGCAGCACCAAGGTCCCAACAATCTTCCTGCCCCTGGTGCCTGCAATTGTACCCCTGATAAATAAATTGACAACAAATCCAAATGTGGGGAAATTCACAACGAAATCGATGGCCAACAGTGGACTCAGAGTCCACTGCGACGACATTATAACATACAACGCCATTCAGAACGCCCTAGCTGAAGACAGCACCCAATTGCACACACACCAGCCGCGCAGCGAAAGGGGCTATCGTGTAATAGTGCGACACTTACACCACACCACGCCCAGCAGCTGGATCTCTGAGGAGCTTGAACGACTCGGATTTACTGCGAGGTTTATCCGAGGATTAAAACACCGTTTTAATGGGAGGCCTCTAAATATTTTTGAGGTTGAAATTCAGCCCAAGGCGGATGGCGGCCATGAGGCAATTCTGGACATTAAAAACCTGGCCAATCAATGCGTCTCCATAGTGAGACAAGCCAAGCCACGCGACCCAGCGCAGTGCCATCGGTGCCAGGAGTTTGGACACACAAAAAACTACTGCAGACGGCCATACAAGTGTATGAAATGCGCAGGAGATCACCCCACAACAGCATGCAGGAAACCCAGGCAGGAGGATCCTAAATGCGCGAATTGTAGCGGCAAGCACGTGAGCTGCTACAAGGGATGTGCCGCCTACAAAAAGGCCCGCAGCCATTTAAGGGCAAACAGGCTCATCGCTGAGCAGCAAAGGCAGCAGTACCAACAGCAACGCCAGCAGCCACAGCAGCCAACTGATCAACATCGTCCACAAACTCAGCAGCCGAGTCGCCAATCCCAATCCCAGCAACAACAACAGCAGACAGCAAACACAGGCACCAGAGGCAATGGCAGGCCCTCCTACAGCAGGGTGTTGCGGTCTGGGAATGCTGAGCAGCAGCAGCAGCCACGAGCGGCAGAACGGCAACAGCCGACGAGCAGTCGTCGTCCTTCCCAACAACAGCAGCCTCATATTCCCGCCCCCAAGCAACAGCAGTCATCTCAAAAGAAGCGGCCACAACACCAACAGCAACAGCAGCATTCAAGCGGCAGACAGGGGGCCAAAGCAGCACCAGCACCAACACCAGCTGCAGCAGCAACGCCCACCACCCGCAGGCCCTTGTATAGCCGAGGTGCGCAAGCCAATCCGGCCGAAAATCATTTGGCCAAGATCCAGCAAAAGCTAAGGGAAGAGCAGCAGCATCAACAAAAACAAAAACAGCATCAGCGCGGTCACAATTTGGGTCGGCAGCACCAGCAGCAGCACCAGCATCGCGGCCATCATTCCCAGCCACAGGCCAAGGGGCGCCAATGCCAGCGCGATCAACGGGTGCAGCCAACTCCAAAACGTTTCCAGACGCCGATAAATCCCCAGCATCAGCAGCAGCCAGCCACCCAATGCGATGGCAAGTGTGTGGAAACCTTAAAAGAGTACGCCGTCAAAATAGAAAACTTGGAGAAAAGACTGCAAGAACTTACCACATTAATTGCAAGCCTGACGGAGTCAAAGGGCAGTGGCTCAGCAGTGGCCAATCCTCCAACACAGACACCAGCAGCAGCACCAGCAGCAGCACCAGCACCAGCAGCAGCACCAACACCTACAAGGCCCGCCGCCAATTCACAACCTGACGCCGCAGCCGTATCGGAGGACTCTGATATGGACTGCGAAGCACTCAGCGACGATGGCGACGACCAGTGGACGGACGACGATTCAGTTGACGACGAGATAGCGGATATCCTAGACGACTACGATAGCTACTACTCTGACTACTTTTGATGAGCCCAAAAGTCGGTCCTGAGCAGCCACTGAAATAATACAAAATGACGTCAATACACACATCAACACAATATGGACAAAACTCAAAATAATCACACGTACCTGCCACGCCTCTGACAGATCTGCCCCTCCAGCAGCTGCCCCGTCATCAACACCACACATCTGATGCCAATTGGACGACATTTTAGGATTTATTGACGACGCTCCTGACAATCCACCGCACAGGTCCAGAGCAGCCACTGTAAATAAACCAAAATGACGTCAATATACACATCAACACAAAAGGTCCAAACATACACAAAACATACGTACCTGCCACGCCTCCGATAGAGCTGCCTCTTCAGCAGTTGCCACACCAAATTCGCCATCCAATTCCTGCCAAATGGGCGAAATTTGAAGGCCCTATCGTCGTCGCCATCAACATCCAGACTGCCGCTAAAAAGAAGAAAAAACATCAATTCACGCATCAACACAAAATAGCCAATACTTTTACTAATCACACTTACCTGTCAATACACTCACAGATCAGCCTCTCCAGTACCTGCCTCGCCACCAACTGCAACATTTTGTTGCAAGTTGGGCTCAATTTGGACGCCCCTCCGACAACGCTGCCAGCAGCCGATGGCCGTGACGTCACGCCACCACCATCACAAAACAGCAGCGGCAATCCAACGACGAGGCCAGCCAATACAGTCGACAATGGCCAGCGCGCAATCTCCATCTACATCGACAGTGCATCCTGGGTGGCCGGACCAGAGCCACTCGGATGCAGCCAATCCGCACTCATATGCGGCCATCTCCACTGCGGCCATTTCCACTGGTCAACGCACCCCGATTGGCCGGACCAGTGTCAATCTCCATTTCTCCAGGTAGAGACGGCGTGGGCGGCCGGACCAGAGTCGCTCGCCAAACACCATCACCATCCACGCCAACTCCTGGATCCTGCCCCTGCCAATTTTGATGCCGTAGATACGTGATCTGCTGCATCACACACACTTGCACATCCAGCGCTGAGGCGGATGCGCCCTGTGCCATCCACACTGCTCCAGACGACGATGATGATCCTCCAGTACCTGAAATAGAAAATAAATAGAATTAAATTAGTCTATAAATGTCATTAATGTTGCAATTTGTTCAATACTCATCTCTTTGTGACCACCTGTTTGTATAAATGTACGTCAATTATTGCGAATGTCAAAATAGGGCTGCCAGACTGTAATACTGATAGAATGTAAACATGTCTGTAGATGTTAATGTTAATGTAATGTTAATGTCAATTGCCCGCAAAAATTCAAAAGAACATTATTGTTGTTAGTTAAGCTTAAATGTAAATTGCCGAAGTTATGGTAATGAGAAAAGCTGGAAATAAACTCCGCCAGTAGCAAAGCTGGCGGGCGAGTGTGCGCATCGTAGGCGTGCACGCGCATCTAATTACATCGAAAAAAAGTGACTTGTGTTTTGTTGTTTTATGTGGAACTTTAAATGTATTAAAGTACATGTTTCAACCGGGACTAAATGAACTAAATAAACAATATGTGCCAAATAATTGCAAATAATGCAATATAATCATCTGTAATCGTGCCTTAATTCAGTGAAGCCAATAAACCCAACTGAGGAAAGAGGAAGGAAAAGCAAGCTACTGAGTACCTGGACCAGGCCACCAAATAGACGCACTTGCTCCAAATCTGACGACCAATAATATGGATGTTATGGATGCTATGGACAACTCGGCAAGAGCCGAAGCGGGTGGTGAGTGCGTTACTCAAATAAGTTCTGCCGTCATATCGACCAGGCCCCTGGGAGTGAACCCCTCCGCAAATGCTTCCCTCTTCGAACCAATGTTCGACTCAGAGGGGGATGCGGATCTGGCCGAGTTGGAGACGGACTCGCCAGAGAGTACCCTGAGCTCCTTGGGAGCTACGGTGCTGGAGTTCGAGCGTCGTTTCGTGGACAGGGGTTTATATGTTAGAAAATACCCGCCAATTCCACCAAAAACAGACGCCAACATACAAGAAAAACCGCCATCAAATACACGTACAAACACGCAGACAAAAATAGTTCCCAGCGAAGGTGCAACGGGTTCCCAAAATAGCGGCGCTTTCGCTCTTACCAAAGAGCATTTAAGTGCACATAAACAAAACAAGAACAAATGTTATGCCCATATGTTTTCGCGCCAAAACATTAGCGAAAACAATAACAATCAAACAACTCACACAAGCATCAGAGAGAGCGACGCTTGCGCTCTCTCGGCAGCCGAACCCTCGGCGCACAATCAAAACGGAGGCTCGTCACATCAAGCCCCAAAGCGTTTGCCGCCAAACATGCACTCACACACTTATGACAAAAAGAGAGATGCTTGCTCTCTCCCGCCGAACCAAAACACAAACACATACAAGAACGAAGCTAGCCTGACCTACGCCAATAACAAAACCGAAACTGTAAACGGCATAAAGAAAAACAATGACCAGCAACAGCAACAAAGTTTAACGACAGCTGAACGCAATAATTCTAGCAGAAGCAGAAAATGCTTGCTGCCCACTCTGACTCAGGCGGACGAGCATAATACTCAGACAAGGCCTAGTACCAGAACACAACTGGTAAAGGAATGGCTAATTAGCGTTCCCCCGCTACTGGCCAATGAAATGCCCTCGCCCCTGCCCCTTACCCCTATAGCAAAGGATAACCTGACTACAGATTCGTTTCGCTCGCCGCTCAAAAGAAGATGCGCGGCGATCGAAACGGATACAGATGACGATGACTTCACCTGCCTCACTCTGGACACGCCCATGTTCAAGAGCCAATTCGCGAAAAGGCTGCATCATGAGACCCGGCAGATGGAGTCAGATGCTGGGCAAATATGCACACTGACAAATAGTGTGGTTCCGGTTCCGGAGGTCCAACATAGGGAGCCTCAAAGGATAGAGGCTGAAAGCCAACAGATGGAAACGGACAATCATCAGCCGCAACATCAGCCAGCCATTAGTATAAATATAACGCCCGTCCAACAGTCATTACGCAGCACCAAGGTCCCAACAATCTTCCTGCCCCTGGTGCCTGCAATTGTACCCCTGATAAATAAATTGACAACAAATCCAAATGTGGGGAAATTCACAACGAAATCGATGGCCAACAGTGGACTCAGAGTCCACTGCGACGACATTATAACATACAACGCCATTCAGAACGCCCTAGCTGAAGACAGCACCCAATTGCACACACACCAGCCGCGCAGCGAAAGGGGCTATCGTGTAATAGTGCGACACTTACACCACACCACGCCCAGCAGCTGGATCTCTGAGGAGCTTGAACGACTCGGATTTACTGCGAGGTTTATCCGAGGATTAAAACACCGTTTTAATGGGAGGCCTCTAAATATTTTTGAGGTTGAAATTCAGCCCAAGGCGGATGGCGGCCATGAGGCAATTCTGGACATTAAAAACCTGGCCAATCAATGCGTCTCCATAGTGAGACAAGCCAAGCCACGCGACCCAGCGCAGTGCCATCGGTGCCAGGAGTTTGGACACACAAAAAACTACTGCAGACGGCCATACAAGTGTATGAAATGCGCAGGAGATCACCCCACAACAGCATGCAGGAAACCCAGGCAGGAGGATCCTAAATGCGCGAATTGTAGCGGCAAGCACGTGAGCTGCTACAAGGGATGTGCCGCCTACAAAAAGGCCCGCAGCCATTTAAGGGCAAACAGGCTCATCGCTGAGCAGCAAAGGCAGCAGTACCAACAGCAACGCCAGCAGCCACAGCAGCCAACTGATCAACATCGTCCACAAACTCAGCAGCCGAGTCGCCAATCCCAATCCCAGCAACAACAACAGCAGACAGCAAACACAGGCACCAGAGGCAATGGCAGGCCCTCCTACAGCAGGGTGTTGCGGTCTGGGAATGCTGAGCAGCAGCAGCAGCCACGAGCGGCAGAACGGCAACAGCCGACGAGCAGTCGTCGTCCTTCCCAACAACAGCAGCCTCATATTCCCGCCCCCAAGCAACAGCAGTCATCTCAAAAGAAGCGGCCACAACACCAACAGCAACAGCAGCATTCAAGCGGCAGACAGGGGGCCAAAGCAGCACCAGCACCAACACCAGCTGCAGCAGCAACGCCCACCACCCGCAGGCCCTTGTATAGCCGAGGTGCGCAAGCCAATCCGGCCGAAAATCATTTGGCCAAGATCCAGCAAAAGCTAAGGGAAGAGCAGCAGCATCAACAAAATCAAAAACAGCATCAGCGCGGTCACAATTTGGGTCGGCAGCACCAGCAGCAGCACCAGCATCGCGGCCATCATTCCCAGCCACAGGCCAAGGGGCGCCAATGCCAGCGCGATCAACGGGTGCAGCCAACTCCAAAACGTTTCCAGACGCCGATAAATCCCCAGCATCAGCAGCAGCCAGCCACCCAATGCGATGGCAAGTGTGTGGAAACCTTAAAAGAGTACGCCGTCAAAATAGAAAACTTGGAGAAAAGACTGCAAGAACTTACCACATTAATTGCAAGCCTGACGGAGTCAAAGGGCAGTGGCTCAGCAGTGGCCAATCCTCCAACACAGACACCAGCAGCAGCACCAGCAGCAGCACCAGCAGCAGCACCAGCACCAGCAGCAGCACCAACACCTACAAGGCCCGCCGCCAATTCACAACCTGACGCCGCAGCCGTATCGGAGGACTCTGATATGGACTGCGAAGCACTCAGCGACGATGGCGACGACCAGTGGACGGACGACGATTCAGTTGACGACGAGATAGCGGATATCCTAGACGACTACGATAGCTACTACTCTGACTACTTTTGATGAGCCCAAAAGTCGGTCCTGAGCAGCCACTGAAATAATACAAAATGACGTCAATACACACATCAACACAATATGGACAAAACTCAAAATAATCACACGTACCTGCCACGCCTCTGACAGATCTGCCCCTCCAGCAGCTGCCCCGTCATCAACACCACACATCTGATGCCAATTGGACGACATTTTAGGATTTATTGACGACGCTCCTGACAATCCACCGCACAGGTCCAGAGCAGCCACTGTAAATAAACCAAAATGACGTCAATATACACATCAACACAAAAGGTCCAAACATACACAAAACATACGTACCTGCCACGCCTCCGATAGAGCTGCCTCTTCAGCAGTTGCCACACCAAATTCGCCATCCAATTCCTGCCAAATGGGCGAAATTTGAAGGCCCTATCGTCGTCGCCATCAACATCCAGACTGCCGCTAAAAAGAAGAAAAAACATCAATTCACGCATCAACACAAAATAGCCAATACTTTTACTAATCACACTTACCTGTCAATACACTCACAGATCAGCCTCTCCAGTACCTGCCTCGCCACCAACTGCAACATTTTGTTGCAAGTTGGGCTCAATTTGGACGCCCCTCCGACAACGCTGCCAGCAACCGATGGCCGTGACGTCACGCCACCACCATCACAAAACAGCAGCGGCAATCCAACGACGAGGCCAGCCAATACAGTCGACAATGGCCAGCGCGCAATCTCCATCTACATCGACAGTGCATCCTGGGTGGCCGGACCAGAGCCACTCGGATGCAGCCAATCCGCACTCATATGCGGCCATCTCCACTGCGGCCATTTCCACTGGTCAACGCACCCCGATTGGCCGGACCAGTGTCAATCTCCATTTCTCCAGGTAGAGACGGCGTGGGCGGCCGGACCAGAGTCGCTCGCCAAACACCATCACCATCCACGCCAACTCCTGGATCCTGCCCCTGCCAATTTTGATGCCGTAGATACGTGATCTGCTGCATCACACACACTTGCACATCCAGCGCTGAGGCGGATGCGCCCTGTGCCATCCACACTGCTCCAGACGACGATGATGATCCTCCAGTACCTGAAATAGAAAATAAATAGAATTAAATTAGTCTATAAATGTCATTAATGTTGCAATTTGTTCAATACTCATCTCTTTGTGACCACCTGTTTGTATAAATGTACGTCAATTATTGCGAATGTCAAAATAGGGCTGCCAGACTGTAATACTGATAGAATGTAAACATGTCTGTAGATGTTAATGTTAATGTAATGTTAATGTCAATTGCCCGCAAAAATTCAAAAGAACATTATTGTTGTTAGTTAAGCTTAAATGTAAATTGCCGAAGTTATGGTAATGAGAAAAGCTGGAAATAAACTCCGCCAGTAGCAAAGCTGGCGGGCGAGTGTGCGCTTCGTAGGCGTGCACGCGCATCTAATTACATCGAAAAAAAAAAAGTGACTTGTGTTTTTTGTTGTTTTATGTGGAACTTTAAATGTATTAAAATACATGTTTCAACCGGGATTAAATTAAATGGAAACTAAATAAACAATATGTGCCAAATAATTGCAAATAATGCAATATAATCATCTGTAACCGTGCCGTAATAGTGAAGCCAATAAACCCAACTGAGGAAAGAGGAAGGAAAAGCAAGCTACTGAGTACCTGGTCCAGGCCACCAAATGGACGCACTTGCTCCAAATCTGACGACCAACAAAATGGATGTTATGGATGCTATGGACAACTCGGCAAGAGCCGAAGCGGGTGGTGAGTGCGTTACTCAAAATAGTGCTACCGATATAATGACCAGGCCCCTGGGAGGGAACCCCTCCGCAAATGCTTCCCTCTTCGAACCAATGTTCGACTCAGAGGGGGATGCGGATCTGGCTGAGTTGGAGACGGACTCGCCAGAGAGTACCCTGAGCTCCTTGGGAGCTACGGTGCTGGAGTTCGAGCGTCGTTTCGTGGACAGGGGTTTATATGTTAGAAAATACCCGCCAATCCCACCAAAAACAGACGCCAACATACAAGAAAAACCGCCATCAAATACACGTACATACACGCAGACAAAAATAGTTCCCAGCGAAAGTGCAACGGGTTCCCAAAATAGCGGCGCTTTCGCTCTTACCAAAGAGCATTTAAGTGCACATAAACAAAACAAGAACAAATGTTATGCCCATATGTTTTCGCGCCAAAACATTAGCGAAAACAATAACAATCAAACAACTCACACAAGCATCAGAGAGAGCGACGCTTGCGCTCTCTCGGCAGCCGAACCCTCGGCGCACAATCAAAACGGAGGCTCGTCACATCAAGCCCCAAAGCGCTTGCCGCCAAACATGCACTCACACACTTATGACAAAAAGAGAGATGCTTGCTCTCTCCCGCCGAACCAAAACACAAACACATACAAGAACGAAGCTAGCCTGACCTACGCCAATAACAAAACACAAACAAACACACATACTAGCAGAAGCAGAAAATGCTTGCTGCCTACTCTGACTCAGGCGGACGAGCATAACATACAGACAAGGCCTAGTACCAGAACACAACTGGTAAAGGAATGGCTAATTAGCGTTCCCCCGCTACTGGCCAATGAAATGCCCTCGCCCCTGCCCCTTACCCCTATAGCAAAGGATAAATTGACTACAAATTCGTTTCGCTCGCCGCTCAAAAGAAGATGCGCGGCGATCGAAACGGATACAGATGACGATGACTTCACCTGCCTCACTCTGGACACGCCCATGTTCAAGAGCCAATTCGCAAAAAGGCTGCATCATGAGACCCGGCAGATGGAGTCAGATGCTGGGCAAATAAGCACACCGCCAAACACTGAGGTTCCGGTCCCACCAAGTGAGGTCCAACATAGGGAGCCTCAAAGGGAGGAGTCTGAACGCAACATCAGCCGCAACATCAGCCATCAGACACAACATCAGCCAGCCATTAGTATAAATTTAACGCCAGTCCAACCGTCATTACGCAGCACCAAGGTCCCAACAATCTTCCTGCCCCTGGTGCCTGCAATTATACCCCTGATTAACAAATTGACAATAAATCCAAATGTGGGGAAATTCACAACGAAATCGATGGCCAACAGTGGACTTAGAGTCCACTGCGACGACTTTTTAACATACAACGCCATCCAGAACGCCCTAGCTGAAGACAGCACCCAATTGCACACACACCAGCCGCGCAGCGAAAGGGGCTATCGTGTAATAGTGCGTCATTTACATCACACTACTCCCAGCAGCTGGATAACGGAGGAGCTGGAACGGCTCGGATACACCACCCGGTTTATCCGAGGACTCAAACACCGTTTTAATGGAAGGCCTCTAAACATTTTTGAGGTTGAAATTCAGCCCAAGGCGGATGGCGGCCATGAGGCAATACTCGACATTAAAAACCTGGCCAATCAATGCATCTCCATAGTGAGACAGGCCAAGCCACGCGATCCAGCTCAATGCCATCGGTGCCAGGAGTTTGGGCACACAAAAAACTACTGCAGACGGCCATACAAGTGTATGAAATGCGCAGGAGATCACCCCACAACAGCATGCAGGAAACCCAGGCAGGAGGATCCCAAATGCGCCAATTGTAGCGGCAAGCACGTGAGCTGCTACAAGGGTTGTCCCGCCTACAAAAAGGCCCGCAGCCATTTAAGGGCAAACAGGCTCATCGCTGAGCAGCAAAGGCAGCAGTACCAACAGCAACGCCAGCAGCCACAGCAGCCAACTGACCAACAACGCCCACAAACTCAGCAGCCGAGTCGCCAATCCCAATCCCAGCAACAACAACAGCAGACAGCAAACACAGGCACCAGAGGCAATGGCAGGCCCTCCTACAGCAGGGTGTTGCGGTCTGGGAATGCTGAGCAGCAGCAGCAGCCACGAGCGGCAGAACGGCAACAGCCGAAGAACAGTCTTCGTCCTTCCCAGCAACAACAGCCACATATACCCGCCCCCAAGCAACAGCAGTCATCTCAAAAGAAGCGGCCACAACTCCAACAACAACAGCAGCACTCAAGCGGCAGACAGGGGGCCAAAGCAGCACCAACACCAGCTGCAGCAGCAGCAGCAACGCCCAACACCCGCAGGCCCTTGTATAGCCGAGGTGCGCAAGCCAATCCGGCCGAAAATCATTTGGCCAAGTTCCAGCAAAAGCTAAGGGAAGAGCAGCAGCAGCAACAGCAACCAAAACAAAAACAGCAGCAGCGCGGACACAATTTGGGTCGGCAGCACCAGCAGCAGCACCAGCATCGCGGCCATCATTCCCAGCCACAGGCCAAGGGGCGCCAATGCCAGCGCGATCAACGGGTGCAGCCAACTCCAAAACGTTTCCAGACGCCGAGAAATCCCCAGCATCAGCAGCAGCCAGCCATCCAATGCGATGGCAAGTGTGTGGGACTCCTAAAAGAGTATGCAGTTAAAATAGAAAACTTGGAGAAACGACTTCAAGAACTTACCACATTAATTGCAAGCCTGACGGAGGCAAAGGGCAGTGGCTCAGCAGTGGCCAAGCCGCCAACACAGACTCCAGCAGCAGCACCATCAGCAGCACCAGCAGCAGCACCAACACCTACAAGGCCCGCCGCCAATTCACAACCTGACGCCGCAGCCGTATCGGAGGACTCTGATATGGACTGCGAAGCACTCAGCGACGATGGCGACGACCAGTGGACGGACGACGATTCAGTTGACGACGAGATAGCGGATATCCTAGACGACTACGATAGCTACTACTCTGACTACTTTTGATGAGCCCAAAAGTCGGTCCTGAGGCAGCCACTAAAAACAGATGGAAAACATTAACTCACATAACCAATACGTACTCACCTGCCACGCCACCGACAGAGCTGCCCCACCAGCAGATGCCACGACAAATAGACCAAACTTTTGCTGCTAATTTGACGACATTCCTGGAATTCATTGACGACGCTCCTGACAATCCACCGCACAGGTCCAGAGCAGCCACTGAAACAAACCAAAAATGACGTCAATTCGCATACCAACAAAATATGGACAAAACTCAAAATAATCACTCGTACCTGCCACGCCTCCGACAGATCTGCCCCTCCAGCAGCTGCCCCGTCATCAACACCACACATCTGATGCCAATTGGACGACATTTTGGGATTTATTGACGACGCTCCTGACAATCCACCGCACAGGTCCAGAGCAGCCACTGTAAACTAACCAAAATGACGTCAATACACACATCAACACAAAATGGTCCAAACTCACAAAAAACATACGTACCTGCCACGCCTCCGATAGATCTGCCTCTCCAGCAGTTGCCACACCAAATTCACCATCCACTTTCTGCCAAATGGGCGAAATTTGAAGGCCCTATCGCGGTCGCCAACAACATCCAGTCCTCAGGCTGCCGCTAAAAGGAGTAAAAACATCAATTCACACATCAACACAAAATGGTCCAAACTCACTCAAAACATACGTACCTGCCACGCCTCCGGTAGAGCTGCCTCTCCAGCAGTTGCCACACCAATTTCGCCATCAAATTCCTGCCAAATGGGCGAAATTTGAAGGCCCTATCGTCGTCGCCATCAACATCCAGACTGCCGCTAAAAAGAAGAAAAAACATCAATTCACGCATCAACACAAAATAGCCAATACTTCTACTAATCACACTTACCTGTCAATACACTCACAGATCAGCCTCTCCAGTACCTGCCTCGCCACCAACTGCAACATTTTGTTGCAAGTTGGGCCCAATTCGGACGCCCCTCCGACAACGCTGCCAGCAACCGATGGCCGTGACGTCACGCCACCACCATCACAAAACAGCAGCGGCAGTCCAACGACGAGGCCAGCCAATACAGACGACAATGGCCAGCGCTCCATCTACATCCACATCGACAGTGCATCCTGGGTGGCCGGACCAGCAGCCACTCGGATGCAGCCAATCCGCACTCATATGCGGCCATCTCCACTGCGGCCATTTCCACTGGTCAACGCACCCCGATTGGCCGGACCAGTGTCAATCTCCATTTCTCCAGGTAGAGACGGCGTGGGCGGCCGGACCAGAGTCGCTCGCCAAACTCCATCTCCATTCACGCCAACTCCTGGATCCTGCTTCTGCCAATTCTGATGCCGCAGCAACAATCTGCTGCATCACACACACGTGCACATCCAGCGCTGAGGCGGATGCGCCCTGTGCCATCCACACCACTCCAGACGACGACGATGATCCTCCAGTACCTGAAATAGAAAATAAATAGAATTAAATTAGTCTATAAATGTCATTAATGTTGCAATTTGTCCAAATACTCATCTCTTTGTTTGTATAAATGTACGTCAATAATTGCGAATGTCAAAATAGGGCTACCAGACTGTAATACTGATAGAATGTAAACATGTCTGTAGATGTTAATGTTAATGTTAATGTAATGTTAATGTCAATTGCCCGCAAAAATTCAAAATCACATTATTGTTGTAAGTTAAGCTTAAATGTAAATTGCCGAAGTACTGGTAATAAGAAAAGCTGGAAATAAACTCCGCCAGTAGCAAAGCTGGCGGGCGAGTGTGCGCATCGTAGGCGTGCACGCGCATCTAATTACATCGAAAAAAAAAAGTGACTTGTGTTTTTTGTTGTTTTATGTGGAACTTTAAATGTATTAAAATACATGTTTCAACCGGGATTAAATTAAATGGAAACTAAATAAACAATATGTGCCAAATAATTGCAAATAATGCAATATAATCATCTGTAACCGTGCCGTAATAGTGAAGCCAATAAACCCAACTGAGGAAAGAGGAAGGAAAAGCAAGCTACTGAGTACCTGGTCCAGGCCACCAAATGGACGCACTTGCTCCAAATCTGACGACCAACAAAATGGATGTTATGGATGCTATGGACAACTCGGCAAGAGCCGAAGCGGGTGGTGAGTGCGTTACTCAAAATAGTGCTACCGATATAATGACCAGGCCCCTGGGAGGGAACCCCTCCGCAAATGCTTCCCTCTTCGAACCAATGTTCGACTCAGAGGGGGATGCGGATCTGGCTGAGTTGGAGACGGACTCGCCAGAGAGTACCCTGAGCTCCTTGGGAGCTACGGTGCTGGAGTTCGAGCGTCGTTTCGTGGACAGGGGTTTATATGTTAGAAAATACCCGCCAATCCCACCAAAAACAGACGCCAACATACAAGAAAAACCGCCATCAAATACACGTACATACACGCAGACAAAAATAGTTCCCAGCGAAAGTGCAACGGGTTCCCAAAATAGCGGCGCTTTCGCTCTTACCAAAGAGCATTTAAGTGCACATAAACAAAACAAGAACAAATGTTATGCCCATATGTTTTCGCGCCAAAACATTAGCGAAAACAATAACAATCAAACAACTCACACAAGCATCAGAGAGAGCGACGCTTGCGCTCTCTCGGCAGCCGAACCCTCGGCGCACAATCAAAACGGAGGCTCGTCACATCAAGCCCCAAAGCGCTTGCCGCCAAACATGCACTCACACACTTATGACAAAAAGAGAGATGCTTGCTCTCTCCCGCCGAACCAAAACACAAACACATACAAGAACGAAGCTAGCCTGACCTACGCCAATAACAAAACACAAACAAACACACATACTAGCAGAAGCAGAAAATGCTTGCTGCCTACTCTGACTCAGGCGGACGAGCATAACATACAGACAAGGCCTAGTACCAGAACACAACTGGTAAAGGAATGGCTAATTAGCGTTCCCCCGCTACTGGCCAATGAAATGCCCTCGCCCCTGCCCCTTACCCCTATAGCAAAGGATAAATTGACTACAAATTCGTTTCGCTCGCCGCTCAAAAGAAGATGCGCGGCGATCGAAACGGATACAGATGACGATGACTTCACCTGCCTCACTCTGGACACGCCCATGTTCAAGAGCCAATTCGCCAAAGGCTGCATCATGAGACCCGGCAGATGGAGTCAGATGCTGGGCAAATAAGCACACCGCCAAACACTGAGGTTCCGGTCCCACCAAGTGAGGTCCAACATAGGGAGCCTCAAAGGGAGGAGTCTGAACGCAACATCAGCCGCAACATCAGCCATCAGACACAACATCAGCCAGCCATTAGTATAAATTTAACGCCAGTCCAACCGTCATTACGCAGCACCAAGGTCCCAACAATCTTCCTGCCCCTGGTGCCTGCAATTATACCCCTGATTAACAAATTGACAATAAATCCAAATGTGGGGAAATTCACAACGAAATCGATGGCCAACAGTGGACTTAGAGTCCACTGCGACGACTTTTTAACATACAACGCCATCCAGAACGCCCTAGCTGAAGACAGCACCCAATTGCACACACACCAGCCGCGCAGCGAAAGGGGCTATCGTGTAATAGTGCGTCATTTACATCACACTACTCCCAGCAGCTGGATAACGGAGGAGCTGGAACGGCTCGGATACACCACCCGGTTTATCCGAGGACTCAAACACCGTTTTAATGGAAGGCCTCTAAACATTTTTGAGGTTGAAATTCAGCCCAAGGCGGATGGCGGCCATGAGGCAATACTCGACATTAAAAACCTGGCCAATCAATGCATCTCCATAGTGAGACAGGCCAAGCCACGCGATCCAGCTCAATGCCATCGGTGCCAGGAGTTTGGGCACACAAAAAACTACTGCAGACGGCCATACAAGTGTATGAAATGCGCAGGAGATCACCCCACAACAGCATGCAGGAAACCCAGGCAGGAGGATCCCAAATGCGCCAATTGTAGCGGCAAGCACGTGAGCTGCTACAAGGGTTGTCCCGCCTACAAAAAGGCCCGCAGCCATTTAAGGGCAAACAGGCTCATCGCTGAGCAGCAAAGGCAGCAGTACCAACAGCAACGCCAGCAGCCACAGCAGCCAACTGACCAACAACGCCCACAAACTCAGCAGCCGAGTCGCCAATCCCAATCCCAGCAACAACAACAGCAGACAGCAAACACAGGCACCAGAGGCAATGGCAGGCCCTCCTACAGCAGGGTGTTGCGGTCTGGGAATGCTGAGCAGCAGCAGCAGCCACGAGCGGCAGAACGGCAACAGCCGAAGAACAGTCTTCGTCCTTCCCAGCAACAACAGCCACATATACCCGCCCCCAAGCAACAGCAGTCATCTCAAAAGAAGCGGCCACAACTCCAACAACAACAGCAGCACTCAAGCGGCAGACAGGGGGCCAAAGCAGCACCAACACCAGCTGCAGCAGCAGCAGCAACGCCCAACACCCGCAGGCCCTTGTATAGCCGAGGTGCGCAAGCCAATCCGGCCGAAAATCATTTGGCCAAGTTCCAGCAAAAGCTAAGGGAAGAGCAGCAGCAGCAACAGCAACCAAAACAAAAACAGCAGCAGCGCGGACACAATTTGGGTCGGCAGCACCAGCAGCAGCACCAGCATCGCGGCCATCATTCCCAGCCACAGGCCAAGGGGCGCCAATGCCAGCGCGATCAACGGGTGCAGCCAACTCCAAAACGTTTCCAGACGCCGAGAAATCCCCAGCATCAGCAGCAGCCAGCCATCCAATGCGATGGCAAGTGTGTGGGACTCCTAAAAGAGTATGCAGTTAAAATAGAAAACTTGGAGAAAACGACTTCAAGAACTTACCACATTAATTGCAAGCCTGACGGAGGCAAAGGGCA
Source organism: Drosophila persimilis (assembly GCF_003286085.1). Classification (NCBI taxonomy): domain Eukaryota; kingdom Metazoa; phylum Arthropoda; class Insecta; order Diptera; family Drosophilidae; genus Drosophila; species Drosophila persimilis. Next base: position 37,928 of record NW_020825414.1, on the reverse strand, counting down.
GTGGCTCAGCAGTGGCCAAGCCGCCAACACAGACTCCAGCAGCAGCACCATCAGCAGCACCAGCAGCAGCACCAACACCTACAAGGCCCGCCGCCAATTCACAACCTGACGCCGCAGCCGTATCGGAGGACTCTGATATGGACTGCGAAGCACTCAGCGACGATGGCGACGACCAGTGGACGGACGACGATTCAGTTGACGACGAGATAGCGGATATCCTAGACGACTACGATAGCTACTACTCTGACTACTTTTGATGAGCCCAAAAGTCGGTCCTGAGGCAGCCACTAAAAACAGATGGAAAACATTAACTCACATAACCAATACGTACTCACCTGCCACGCCACCGACAGAGCTGCCCCACCAGCAGATGCCACGACAAATAGACCAAACTTTTGCTGCTAATTTGACGACATTCCTGGAATTCATTGACGACGCTCCTGACAATCCACCGCACAGGTCCAGAGCAGCCACTGAAACAAACCAAAAATGACGTCAATTCGCATACCAACAAAATATGGACAAAACTCAAAATAATCACTCGTACCTGCCACGCCTCCGACAGATCTGCCCCTCCAGCAGCTGCCCCGTCATCAACACCACACATCTGATGCCAATTGGACGACATTTTGGGATTTATTGACGACGCTCCTGACAATCCACCGCACAGGTCCAGAGCAGCCACTGTAAACTAACCAAAATGACGTCAATACACACATCAACACAAAATGGTCCAAACTCACAAAAAACATACGTACCTGCCACGCCTCCGATAGATCTGCCTCTCCAGCAGTTGCCACACCAAATTCACCATCCACTTTCTGCCAAATGGGCGAAATTTGAAGGCCCTATCGCGGTCGCCAACAACATCCAGTCCTCAGGCTGCCGCTAAAAGGAGTAAAAACATCAATTCACACATCAACACAAAATGGTCCAAACTCACTCAAAACATACGTACCTGCCACGCCTCCGGTAGAGCTGCCTCTCCAGCAGTTGCCACACCAATTTCGCCATCAAATTCCTGCCAAATGGGCGAAATTTGAAGGCCCTATCGTCGTCGCCATCAACATCCAGACTGCCGCTAAAAAGAAGAAAAAACATCAATTCACGCATCAACACAAAATAGCCAATACTTCTACTAATCACACTTACCTGTCAATACACTCACAGATCAGCCTCTCCAGTACCTGCCTCGCCACCAACTGCAACATTTTGTTGCAAGTTGGGCCCAATTCGGACGCCCCTCCGACAACGCTGCCAGCAACCGATGGCCGTGACGTCACGCCACCACCATCACAAAACAGCAGCGGCAGTCCAACGACGAGGCCAGCCAATACAGACGACAATGGCCAGCGCTCCATCTACATCCACATCGACAGTGCATCCTGGGTGGCCGGACCAGCAGCCACTCGGATGCAGCCAATCCGCACTCATATGCGGCCATCTCCACTGCGGCCATTTCCACTGGTCAACGCACCCCGATTGGCCGGACCAGTGTCAATCTCCATTTCTCCAGGTAGAGACGGCGTGGGCGGCCGGACCAGAGTCGCTCGCCAAACTCCATCTCCATTCACGCCAACTCCTGGATCCTGCTTCTGCCAATTCTGATGCCGCAGCAACAATCTGCTGCATCACACACACGTGCACATCCAGCGCTGAGGCGGATGCGCCCTGTGCCATCCACACCACTCCAGACGACGACGATGATCCTCCAGTACCTGAAATAGAAAATAAATAGAATTAAATTAGTCTATAAATGTCATTAATGTTGCAATTTGTCCAAATACTCATCTCTTTGTTTGTATAAATGTACGTCAATAATTGCGAATGTCAAAATAGGGCTACCAGACTGTAATACTGATAGAATGTAAACATGTCTGTAGATGTTAATGTTAATGTTAATGTAATGTTAATGTCAATTGCCCGCAAAAATTCAAAATCACATTATTGTTGTAAGTTAAGCTTAAATGTAAATTGCCGAAGTACTGGTAATAAGAAAAGCTGGAAATAAACTCCGCCAGTAGCAAAGCTGGCGGGCGAGTGTGCGCATCGTAGGCGTGCACGCGCATCTAATTACATCGAAAAAAAGTGACTTGTGTTTTTTGTTGTTTTATGTGGAACTTTAAATGTATTAAAATACATGTTTAAACCGGGACTAAATTAAATGAAACTAAATAAACAATATGTGCCAAATAATTGCAAATAATGCAATATAATCATCTGTAATCGTGCCGTAATAGTGAAGCCAATAAACCCAACTGGAGGAAAGAGGAAGAAAAAGCAAGCTACTGAGTACCTGGACCAGGCCACCAAATGGACGCACTTGCTCCAAATCTGACGACCAATAATATGGATGTTATGGATGCTATGGACAACTCGGCAAGAGCCGAAGCGGGTGGTGAGTGCGTTACTCAAATAAGTTCTGCCGTCATATCGACCAGGCCCCTGGGAGTGAACCCCTCCGCAAATGCTTCCCTCTTCGAACCAATGTTCGACTCAGAGGGGGATGCGGATCTGGCCGAGTTGGAGACGGACTCGCCAGAGAGTACCCTGAGCTCCTTGGGAGCTACGGTGCTGGAGTTCGAGCGTCGTTTCGTGGACAGGGGTTTATATGTTAGAAAATACCCGCCAATCCCACCAAAAACAGACGCCAACATACAAGAAAAACCGCCATCAAATACACGTACAAACACGCAGACAAAAATAGCCCCCAGCGAAAGTGCAACGGGTTCCAAAAATAGCGGCGCTTTCGCTCTTACCAAAGAGCATTTAAGTGCACATAAACAAAACAAGAACAAATGTTATGCCCATATGTTTTCGCGCCAAAACATTAGCGAAAACAATAACAATCAAACAACTCACACAAGCATCAGAGAGAGCGACGCTTGCGCTCTCTCGGCAGCCGAACCCTCGGCGCACAATCAAAACGGAGGCTCGTCACATCAAGCCCCAAAGCGTTTGCCGCCAAACATGCACTCACACACTTATGACAAAAAGAGAGATGCTTGCTCTCTCCCGCCGAACCAAAACACAAACACATACAAGAACGAAGCTAGCCTGACCTACGCCAATAACAAAACCGAAACTGTAAACGGCATAAAGAAAAACAATGACCAGCAACAGCAACAAAGTTTGACGACAGCTGAACGCAATAATACTAGCAGAAGCAGAAAATGCTTGCTGCCTACTCTGACTCAGGCGGACGAACAAAATATACAGACAAGGCCTAGTACCAGAACACAACTGGTAAAGGAATGGCTAATTAGCGTTCCCCCGCTACTGGCCAATGAAATGCCCTCGCCCCTGCCCATTACCCCTATAGCAAAGGATAACCTGACTACAGATTCGTTTCGCTCGCCGCTCAAAAGAAGATGCGCGGCGATCGAAACGGATACAGATGACGATGACTTCACCTGCCTCACTCTGGACACGCCCATGTTCAAGAGCCAATTCGCGAAAAGGCTGCATCATGAGACCCGGCAGATGGAGTCAGATGCTGGGCAAATATGCACACTGACAAATAGTGTGGTTCCGGTTCCGGAGGTCCAACATAGGGAGCCTCAAAGGATAGAGGCTGAAAGCCAACAGATGGAAACGGACAATCATCAGCCGCAACATCAGCCAGCCATTAGTATAAATATAACGCCCGTCCAACAGTCATTACGCAGCACCAAGGTCCCAACAATCTTCCTGCCCCTGGTGCCTGCAATTGTACCCCTGATAAATAAATTGACAACAAATCCAAATGTGGGGAAATTCACAACGAAATCGATGGCCAACAGTGGACTCAGAGTCCACTGCGACGACATTATAACATACAACGCCATTCAGAACGCCCTAGCTGAAGACAGCACCCAATTGCACACACACCAGCCGCGCAGCGAAAGGGGCTATCGTGTAATAGTGCGACACTTACACCACACCACGCCCAGCAGCTGGATCTCTGAGGAGCTTGAACGACTCGGATTTACTGCGAGGTTTATCCGAGGATTAAAACACCGTTTTAATGGGAGGCCTCTAAATATTTTTGAGGTTGAAATTCAGCCCAAGGCGGATGGCGGCCATGAGGCAATTCTGGACATTAAAAACCTGGCCAATCAATGCGTCTCCATAGTGAGACAAGCCAAGCCACGCGACCCAGCGCAGTGCCATCGGTGCCAGGAGTTTGGACACACAAAAAACTACTGCAGACGGCCATACAAGTGTATGAAATGCGCAGGAGATCACCCCACAACAGCATGCAGGAAACCCAGGCAGGAGGATCCTAAATGCGCGAATTGTAGCGGCAAGCACGTGAGCTGCTACAAGGGATGTGCCGCCTACAAAAAGGCCCGCAGCCATTTAAGGGCAAACAGGCTCATCGCTGAGCAGCAAAGGCAGCAGTACCAACAGCAACGCCAGCAGCCACAGCAGCCAACTGATCAACATCGTCCACAAACTCAGCAGCCGAGTCGCCAATCCCAATCCCAGCAACAACAACAGCAGACAGCAAACACAGGCACCAGAGGCAATGGCAGGCCCTCCTACAGCAGGGTGTTGCGGTCTGGGAATGCTGAGCAGCAGCAGCAGCAGCCACGAGCGGCAGAACGGCAACAGCCGACGAGCAGTCGTCGTCCTTCCCAACAACAGCAGCCTCATATTCCCGCCCCCAAGCAACAGCAGTCATCTCAAAAGAAGCGGCCACAACACCAACAGCAACAGCAGCATTCAAGCGGCAGACAGGGGGCCAAAGCAGCACCAGCACCAACACCAGCTGCAGCAGCAACGCCCACCACCCGCAGGCCCTTGTATAGCCGAGGTGCGCAAGCCAATCCGGCCGAAAATCATTTGGCCAAGATCCAGCAAAAGCTAAGGGAAGAGCAGCAGCATCAACAAAATCAAAAACAGCATCAGCGCGGTCACAATTTGGGTCGGCAGCACCAGCAGCAGCACCAGCATCGCGGCCATCATTCCCAGCCACAGGCCAAGGGGCGCCAATGCCAGCGCGATCAACGGGTGCAGCCAACTCCAAAACGTTTCCAGACGCCGATAAATCCCCAGCATCAGCAGCAGCCAGCCACCCAATGCGATGGCAAGTGTGTGGAAACCTTAAAAGAGTACGCCGTCAAAATAGAAAACTTGGAGAAAAGACTGCAAGAACTTACCACATTAATTGCAAGCCTGACGGAGTCAAAGGGCAGTGGCTCAGCAGTGGCCAATCCTCCAACACAGACACCAGCAGCAGCACCAGAAGCAGCACCAGCACCAGCAGCAGCACCAACACCTACAAGGCCCGCCGCCAATTCACAACCTGACGCCGCAGCCGTATCGGAGGACTCTGATATGGACTGCGAAGCACTCAGCGACGATGGCGACGACCAGTGGACGGACGACGATTCAGTTGACGACGAGATAGCGGATATCCTAGACGACTACGATAGCTACTACTCTGACTACTTTTGATGAGCCCAAAAGTCGGTCCTGAGCAGCCACTGAAATAATACAAAATGACGTCAATACACACATCAACACAATATGGACAAAACTCAAAATAATCACACGTACCTGCCACGCCTCTGACAGATCTGCCCCTCCAGCAGCTGCCCCGTCATCAACACCACACATCTGATGCCAATTGGACGACATTTTAGGATTTATTGACGACGCTCCTGACAATCCACCGCACAGGTCCAGAGCAGCCACTGTAAATTAACCAAAATGACGTCAATATACACATCAACACAAAAGGTCCAAACATACACAAAACATACGTACCTGCCACGCCTCCGATAGAGCTGCCTCTTCAGCAGTTGCCACACCAAATTCGCCATCCAATTCCTGCCAAATGGGCGAAATTTGAAGGCCCTATCGTCGTCGCCATCAACATCCAGACTGCCGCTAAAAAGAAGAAAAAACATCAATTCACGCATCAACACAAAATAGCCAATACTTTTACTAATCACACTTACCTGTCAATACACTCACAGATCAGCCTCTCCAGTACCTGCCTCGCCACCAACTGCAACATTTTGTTGCAAGTTGGGCTCAATTTGGACGCCCCTCCGACAACGCTGCCAGCAACCGATGGCCGTGACGTCACGCCACCACCATCACAAAACAGCAGCGGCAATCCAACGACGAGGCCAGCCAATACAGTCGACAATGGCCAGCGCGCAATCTCCATCTACATCGACAGTGCATCCTGGGTGGCCGGACCAGAGCCACTCGGATGCAGCCAATCCGCACTCATATGCGGCCATCTCCACTGCGGCCATTTCCACTGGTCAACGCACCCCGATTGGCCGGACCAGTGTCAATCTCCATTTCTCCAGGTAGAGACGGCGTGGGCGGCCGGACCAGAGTCGCTCGCCAAACACCATCACCATCCACGCCAACTCCTGGATCCTGCCCCTGCCAATTTTGATGCCGTAGATACGTGATCTGCTGCATCACACACACTTGCACATCCAGCGCTGAGGCGGATGCGCCCTGTGCCATCCACACTGCTCCAGACGACGATGATGATCCTCCAGTACCTGAAATAGAAAATAAATAGAATTAAATTAGTCTATAAATGTCATTAATGTTGCAATTTGTTCAATACTTATCTCTTTGTGACCACCTGTTTGTATAAATGTACGTCAATTATTGCGAATGCCAAAATAGGGCTGCCAGACTGTAATACTAATAGAATGTAAACATGTCTGTAGATGTTAATGTTAATGTAATGTTAATGTCAATTGCCCGCCAATTTTAAAAATCACATCATTGTTGTTAGTTAAGCTTAAATGTAAATTGCCGAAGTTATGGTAATAAGAAAAGCTGGAAATAAACTCCGCCAGTAGCAAAGCTGGCGGGCGAGTGTGCGCTTCGTAGGCGTGCACGCGCATCTAATTACATCGAAAAAAAAAAGTGACTTGTGTTTTTTGTTGTTTTATGTGGAACTTTAAATGTATTAAAATACATGTTTCAACCGGGATTAAATTAAATGGAAACTAAATAAACAATATGTGCCAAATAATTGCAAATAATGCAATATAATCATCTGTAACCGTGCCGTAATAGTGAAGCCAATAAACCCAACTGAGGAAAGAGGAAGGAAAAGCAAGCTACTGAGTACCTGGTCCAGGCCACCAAATGGACGCACTTGCTCCAAATCTGACGACCAACAAAATGGATGTTATGGATGCTATGGACAACTCGGCAAGAGCCGAAGCGGGTGGTGAGTGCGTTACTCAAAATAGTGCTACCGATATAATGACCAGGCCCCTGGGAGGGAACCCCTCCGCAAATGCTTCCCTCTTCGAACCAATGTTCGACTCAGAGGGGGATGCGGATCTGGCTGAGTTGGAGACGGACTCGCCAGAGAGTACCCTGAGCTCCTTGGGAGCTACGGTGCTGGAGTTCGAGCGTCGTTTCGTGGACAGGGGTTTATATGTTAGAAAATACCCGCCAATCCCACCAAAAACAGACGCCAACATACAAGAAAAACCGCCATCAAATACACGTACATACACGCAGACAAAAATAGTTCCCAGCGAAAGTGCAACGGGTTCCCAAAAAAGAGGCGCTTTCGCTCTTACCAAAGAGCATTTAAGTGCACATAAACAAAACAAGAACAAATGTTATGCCCATATGTTTTCGCGCCAAAACATTAGCGAAAACAATAACAATCAAACAACTCACACAAGCATCAGAGAGAGCGACGCTTGCGCTCTCTCGGCAGCCGAACCCTCGGCGCACAATCAAAACGGAGGCTCGTCACATCAAGCCCCAAAGCGCTTGCCGCCAAACATGCACTCACACACTTATGACAAAAAGAGAGATGCTTGCTCTCTCCCGCCGAACCAAAACACAAACACATACAAGAACGAAGCTAGCCTGACCTACGCCAATAACAAAACACAAACAAACACACATACTAGCAGAAGCAGAAAATGCTTGCTGCCTACTCTGACTCAGGCGGACGAGCATAACATACAGACAAGGCCTAGTACCAGAACACAACTGGTAAAGGAATGGCTAATTAGCGTTCCCCCGCTACTGGCCAATGAAATGCCCTCGCCCCTGCCCCTTACCCCTATAGCAAAGGATAAATTGACTACAAATTCGTTTCGCTCGCCGCTCAAAAGAAGATGCGCGGCGATCGAAACGGATACAGATGACGATGACTTCACCTGCCTCACTCTGGACACGCCCATGTTCAAGAGCCAATTCGCAAAAAGGCTGCATCATGAGACCCGGCAGATGGAGTCAGATGCTGGGCAAATAAGCACACCGCCAAACACTGAGGTTCCGGTCCCACCAAGTGAGGTCCAACATAGGGAGCCTCAAAGGGAGGAGTCTGAACGCAACATCAGCCGCAACATCAGCCATCAGACACAACATCAGCCAGCCATTAGTATAAATTTAACGCCAGTCCAACCGTCATTACGCAGCACCAAGGTCCCAACAATCTTCCTGCCCCTGGTGCCTGCAATTATACCCCTGATTAACAAATTGACAATAAATCCAAATGTGGGGAAATTCACAACGAAATCGATGGCCAACAGTGGACTTAGAGTCCACTGCGACGACTTTTTAACATACAACGCCATCCAGAACGCCCTAGCTGAAGACAGCACCCAATTGCACACACACCAGCCGCGCAGCGAAAGGGGCTATCGTGTAATAGTGCGTCATTTACATCACACTACTCCCAGCAGCTGGATAACGGAGGAGCTGGAACGGCTCGGATACACCACCCGGTTTATCCGAGGACTCAAACACCGTTTTAATGGAAGGCCTCTAAACATTTTTGAGGTTGAAATTCAGCCCAAGGCGGATGGCGGCCATGAGGCAATACTCGACATTAAAAACCTGGCCAATCAATGCATCTCCATAGTGAGACAGGCCAAGCCACGCGATCCAGCTCAATGCCATCGGTGCCAGGAGTTTGGGCACACAAAAAACTACTGCAGACGGCCATACAAGTGTATGAAATGCGCAGGAGATCACCCCACAACAGCATGCAGGAAACCCAGGCAGGAGGATCCCAAATGCGCCAATTGTAGCGGCAAGCACGTGAGCTGCTACAAGGGTTGTCCCGCCTACAAAAAGGCCCGCAGCCATTTAAGGGCAAACAGGCTCATCGCTGAGCAGCAAAGGCAGCAGTACCAACAGCAACGCCAGCAGCCACAGCAGCCAACTGACCAACAACGCCCACAAACTCAGCAGCCGAGTCGCCAATCCCAATCCCAGCAACAACAACAGCAGACAGCAAACACAGGCACCAGAGGCAATGGCAGGCCCTCCTACAGCAGGGTGTTGCGGTCTGGGAATGCTGAGCAGCAGCAGCAGCCACGAGCGGCAGAACGGCAACAGCCGAAGAACAGTCTTCGTCCTTCCCAGCAACAACAGCCACATATACCCGCCCCCAAGCAACAGCAGTCATCTCAAAAGAAGCGGCCACAACTCCAACAACAACAGCAGCAGCAGCAACAGCAACCAAAACAAAAACAGCAGCAGCGCGGACACAATTTGGGTCGGCAGCACCAGCAGCAGCACCAGCATCGCGGCCATCATTCCCAGCCACAGGCCAAGGGGCGCCAATGCCAGCGCGATCAACGGGTGCAGCCAACTCCAAAACGTTTCCAGACGCCGAGAAATCCCCAGCATCAGCAGCAGCCAGCCATCCAATGCGATGGCAAGTGTGTGGGACTCCTAAAAGAGTATGCAGTTAAAATAGAAAACTTGGAGAAACGACTTCAAGAACTTACCACATTAATTGCAAGCCTGACGGAGGCAAAGGGCAGTGGCTCAGCAGTGGCCAAGCCGCCAACACAGACTCCAGCAGCAGCACCATCAGCAGCACCAGCAGCAGCACCAACACCTACAAGGCCCGCCGCCAATTCACAACCTGACGCCGCAGCCGTATCGGAGGACTCTGATATGGACTGCGAAGCACTCAGCGACGATGGCGACGACCAGTGGACGGACGACGATTCAGTTGACGACGAGATAGCGGATATCCTAGACGACTACGATAGCTACTACTCTGACTACTTTTGATGAGCCCAAAAGTCGGTCCTGAGGCAGCCACTAAAAACAGATGGAAAACATTAACTCACATAACCAATACGTACTCACCTGCCACGCCACCGACAGAGCTGCCCCACCAGCAGATGCCACGACAAATAGACCAAACTTTTGCTGCTAATTTGACGACATTCCTGGAATTCATTGACGACGCTCCTGACAATCCACCGCACAGGTCCAGAGCAGCCACTGAAACAAACCAAAAATGACGTCAATTCGCATACCAACAAAATATGGACAAAACTCAAAATAATCACTCGTACCTGCCACGCCTCCGACAGATCTGCCCCTCCAGCAGCTGCCCCGTCATCAACACCACACATCTGATGCCAATTGGACGACATTTTGGGATTTATTGACGCCGCTCCTGACAATCCACCGCACAGGTCCAGAGCAGCCACTGTAAACTAACCAAAATGACGTCAATACACACATCAACACAAAATGGTCCAAACTCACAAAAAACATACGTACCTGCCACGCCTCCGGTAGAGCTGCCTCTCCAGCAGTTGCCACACCAATTTCGCCATCAAATTCCTGCCAAATGGGCGAAATTTGAAGGCCCTATCGTCGTCGCCATCAACATCCAGACTGCCGCTAAAAAGAAGAAAAAACATCAATTCACGCATCAACACAAAATAGCCAATACTTCTACTAATCACACTTACCTGTCAATACACTCACAGATCAGCCTCTCCAGTACCTGCCTCGCCACCAACTGCAACATTTTGTTGCAAGTTGGGCCCAATTCGGACGCCCCTCCGACAACGCTGCCAGCAACCGATGGCCGTGACGTCACGCCACCACCATCACAAAACAGCAGCGGCAGTCCAACGACGAGGCCAGCCAATACAGACGACAATGGCCAGCGCTCCATCTACATCCACATCGACAGTGCATCCTGGGTGGCCGGACCAGCAGCCACTCGGATGCAGCCAATCCGCACTCATATGCGGCCATCTCCACTGCGGCCATTTCCACTGGTCAACGCACCCCGATTGGCCGGACCAGTGTCAATCTCCATTTCTCCAGGTAGAGACGGCGTGGGCGGCCGGACCAGAGTCGCTCGCCAAACTCCATCTCCATTCACGCCAACTCCTGGATCCTGCTTCTGCCAATTCTGATGCCGCAGCAACAATCTGCTGCATCACACACACGTGCACATCCAGCGCTGAGGCGGATGCGCCCTGTGCCATCCACACCACTCCAGACGACGACGATGATCCTCCAGTACCTGAAATAGAAAATAAATAGAATTAAATTAGTCTATAAATGTCATTAATGTTGCAATTTGTCCAAATACTCATCTCTTTGTTTGTATAAATGTACGTCAATAATTGCGAATGTCAAAATAGGGCTACCAGACTGTAATACTGATAGAATGTAAACATGTCTGTAGATGTTAATGTTAATGTTAATGTAATGTTAATGTCAATTGCCCGCAAAAATTCAAAATCACATTATTGTTGTAAGTTAAGCTTAAATGTAAATTGCCGAAGTACTGGTAATAAGAAAAGCTGGAAATAAACTCCGCCAGTAGCAAAGCTGGCGGGCGAGTGTGCGCATCGTAGGCGTGCACGCGCATCTAATTACATCGAAAAAAAAAAAGTGACTTGTGTTTTTTGTTGTTTTATGTGGAACTTTAAATGTATTAAAATACATGTTTCAACCGGGATTAAATTAAATGGAAACTAAATAAACAATATGTGCCAAATAATTGCAAATAATGCAATATAATCATCTGTAACCGTGCCGTAATAGTGAAGCCAATAAACCCAACTGAGGAAAGAGGAAGGAAAAGCAAGCTACTGAGTACCTGGTCCAGGCCACCAAATGGACGCACTTGCTCCAAATCTGACGACCAACAAAATGGATGTTATGGATGCTATGGACAACTCGGCAAGAGCCGAAGCGGGTGGTGAGTGCGTTACTCAAAATAGTGCTACCGATATAATGACCAGGCCCCTGGGAGGGAACCCCTCCGCAAATGCTTCCCTCTTCGAACCAATGTTCGACTCAGAGGGGGATGCGGATCTGGCTGAGTTGGAGACGGACTCGCCAGAGAGTACCCTGAGCTCCTTGGGAGCTACGGTGCTGGAGTTCGAGCGTCGTTTCGTGGACAGGGGTTTATATGTTAGAAAATACCCGCCAATCCCACCAAAAACAGACGCCAACATACAAGAAAAACCGCCATCAAATACACGTACATACACGCAGACAAAAATAGTTCCCAGCGAAAGTGCAACGGGTTCCCAAAATAGCGGCGCTTTCGCTCTTACCAAAGAGCATTTAAGTGCACATAAACAAAACAAGAACAAATGTTATGCCCATATGTTTTCGCGCCAAAACATTAGCGAAAACAATAACAATCAAACAACTCACACAAGCATCAGAGAGAGCGACGCTTGCGCTCTCTCGGCAGCCGAACCCTCGGCGCACAATCAAAACGGAGGCTCGTCACATCAAGCCCCAAAGCGCTTGCCGCCAAACATGCACTCACACACTTATGACAAAAAGAGAGATGCTTGCTCTCTCCCGCCGAACCAAAACACAAACACATACAAGAACGAAGCTAGCCTGACCTACGCCAATAACAAAACACAAACAAACACACATACTAGCAGAAGCAGAAAATGCTTGCTGCCTACTCTGACTCAGGCGGACGAGCATAACATACAGACAAGGCCTAGTACCAGAACACAACTGGTAAAGGAATGGCTAATTAGCGTTCCCCCGCTACTGGCCAATGAAATGCCCTCGCCCCTGCCCCTTACCCCTATAGCAAAGGATAAATTGACTACAAATTCGTTTCGCTCGCCGCTCAAAAGAAGATGCGCGGCGATCGAAACGGATACAGATGACGATGACTTCACCTGCCTCACTCTGGACACGCCCATGTTCAAGAGCCAATTCGCAAAAAGGCTGCATCATGAGACCCGGCAGATGGAGTCAGATGCTGGGCAAATAAGCACACCGCCAAACACTGAGGTTCCGGTCCCACCAAGTGAGGTCCAACATAGGGAGCCTCAAAGGGAGGAGTCTGAACGCAACATCAGCCGCAACATCAGCCATCAGACACAACATCAGCCAGCCATTAGTATAAATTTAACGCCAGTCCAACCGTCATTACGCAGCACCAAGGTCCCAACAATCTTCCTGCCCCTGGTGCCTGCAATTATACCCCTGATTAACAAATTGACAATAAATCCAAATGTGGGGAAATTCACAACGAAATCGATGGCCAACAGTGGACTTAGAGTCCACTGCGACGACTTTTTAACATACAACGCCATCCAGAACGCCCTAGCTGAAGACAGCACCCAATTGCACACACACCAGCCGCGCAGCGAAAGGGGCTATCGTGTAATAGTGCGTCATTTACATCACACTACTCCCAGCAGCTGGATAACGGAGGAGCTGGAACGGCTCGGATACACCACCCGGTTTATCCGAGGACTCAAACACCGTTTTAATGGAAGGCCTCTAAACATTTTTGAGGTTGAAATTCAGCCCAAGGCGGATGGCGGCCATGAGGCAATACTCGACATTAAAAACCTGGCCAATCAATGCATCTCCATAGTGAGACAGGCCAAGCCACGCGATCCAGCTCAATGCCATCGGTGCCAGGAGTTTGGGCACACAAAAAACTACTGCAGACGGCCATACAAGTGTATGAAATGCGCAGGAGATCACCCCACAACAGCATGCAGGAAACCCAGGCAGGAGGATCCCAAATGCGCCAATTGTAGCGGCAAGCACGTGAGCTGCTACAAGGGTTGTCCCGCCTACAAAAAGGCCCGCAGCCATTTAAGGGCAAACAGGCTCATCGCTGAGCAGCAAAGGCAGCAGTACCAACAGCAACGCCAGCAGCCACAGCAGCCAACTGACCAACAACGCCCACAAACTCAGCAGCCGAGTCGCCAATCCCAATCCCAGCAACAACAACAGCAGACAGCAAACACAGGCACCAGAGGCAATGGCAGGCCCTCCTACAGCAGGGTGTTGCGGTCTGGGAATGCTGAGCAGCAGCAGCAGCCACGAGCGGCAGAACGGCAACAGCCGAAGAACAGTCTTCGTCCTTCCCAGCAACAACAGCCACATATACCCGCCCCCAAGCAACAGCAGTCATCTCAAAAGAAGCGGCCACAACTCCAACAACAACAGCAGCACTCAAGCGGCAGACAGGGGGCCAAAGCAGCACCAACACCAGCTGCAGCAGCAGCAGCAACGCCCAACACCCGCAGGCCCTTGTATAGCCGAGGTGCGCAAGCCAATCCGGCCGAAAATCATTTGGCCAAGTTCCAGCAAAAGCTAAGGGAAGAGCAGCAGCAGCAACAGCAACCAAAACAAAAACAGCAGCAGCGCGGACACAATTTGGGTCGGCAGCACCAGCAGCAGCACCAGCATCGCGGCCATCATTCCCAGCCACAGGCCAAGGGGCGCCAATGCCAGCGCGATCAACGGGTGCAGCCAACTCCAAAACGTTTCCAGACGCCGAGAAATCCCCAGCATCAGCAGCAGCCAGCCATCCAATGCGATGGCAAGTGTGTGGGACTCCTAAAAGAGTATGCAGTTAAAATAGAAAACTTGGAGAAACGACTTCAAGAACTTACCACATTAATTGCAAGCCTGACGGAGGCAAAGGGCAGTGGCTCAGCAGTGGCCAAGCCGCCAACACAGACTCCAGCAGCAGCACCATCAGCAGCACCAGCAGCAGCACCAACACCTACAAGGCCCGCCGCCAATTCACAACCTGACGCCGCAGCCGTATCGGAGGACTCTGATATGGACTGCGAAGCACTCAGCGACGATGGCGACGACCAGTGGACGGACGACGATTCAGTTGACGACGAGATAGCGGATATCCTAGACGACTACGATAGCTACTACTCTGACTACTTTTGATGAGCCCAAAAGTCGGTCCTGAGGCAGCCACTAAAAACAGATGGAAAACATTAACTCACATAACCAATACGTACTCACCTGCCACGCCACCGACAGAGCTGCCCCACCAGCAGATGCCACGACAAATAGACCAAACTTTTGCTGCTAATTTGACGACATTCCTGGAATTCATTGACGACGCTCCTGACAATCCACCGCACAGGTCCAGAGCAGCCACTGAAACAAACCAAAAATGACGTCAATTCGCATACCAACAAAATATGGACAAAACTCAAAATAATCACTCGTACCTGCCACGCCTCCGACAGATCTGCCCCTCCAGCAGCTGCCCCGTCATCAACACCACACATCTGATGCCAATTGGACGACATTTTGGGATTTATTGACGACGCTCCTGACAATCCACCGCACAGGTCCAGAGCAGCCACTGTAAACTAACCAAAATGACGTCAATACACACATCAACACAAAATGGTCCAAACTCACAAAAAACATACGTACCTGCCACGCCTCCGATAGATCTGCCTCTCCAGCAGTTGCCACACCAAATTCACCATCCACTTTCTGCCAAATGGGCGAAATTTGAAGGCCCTATCGCGGTCGCCAACAACATCCAGTCCTCAGGCTGCCGCTAAAAGGAGTAAAAACATCAATTCACACATCAACACAAAATGGTCCAAACTCACTCAAAACATACGTACCTGCCACGCCTCCGGTAGAGCTGCCTCTCCAGCAGTTGCCACACCAATTTCGCCATCAAATTCCTGCCAAATGGGCGAAATTTGAAGGCCCTATCGTCGTCGCCATCAACATCCAGACTGCCGCTAAAAAGAAGAAAAAACATCAATTCACGCATCAACACAAAATAGCCAATACTTCTACTAATCACACTTACCTGTCAATACACTCACAGATCAGCCTCTCCAGTACCTGCCTCGCCACCAACTGCAACATTTTGTTGCAAGTTGGGCCCAATTCGGACGCCCCTCCGACAACGCTGCCAGCAACCGATGGCCGTGACGTCACGCCACCACCATCACAAAACAGCAGCGGCAGTCCAACGACGAGGCCAGCCAATACAGACGACAATGGCCAGCGCTCCATCTACATCCACATCGACAGTGCATCCTGGGTGGCCGGACCAGCAGCCACTCGGATGCAGCCAATCCGCACTCATATGCGGCCATCTCCACTGCGGCCATTTCCACTGGTCAACGCACCCCGATTGGCCGGACCAGTGTCAATCTCCATTTCTCCAGGTAGAGACGGCGTGGGCGGCCGGACCAGAGTCGCTCGCCAAACTCCATCTCCATTCACGCCAACTCCTGGATCCTGCTTCTGCCAATTCTGATGCCGCAGCAACAATCTGCTGCATCACACACACGTGCACATCCAGCGCTGAGGCGGATGCGCCCTGTGCCATCCACACCACTCCAGACGACGACGATGATCCTCCAGTACCTGAAATAGAAAATAAATAGAATTAAATTAGTCTATAAATGTCATTAATGTTGCAATTTGTCCAAATACTCATCTCTTTGTTTGTATAAATGTACGTCAATAATTGCGAATGTCAAAATAGGGCTACCAGACTGTAATACTGATAGAATGTAAACATGTCTGTAGATGTTAATGTTAATGTTAATGTAATGTTAATGTCAATTGCCCGCAAAAATTCAAAATCACATTATTGTTGTAAGTTAAGCTTAAATGTAAATTGCCGAAGTACTGGTAATAAGAAAAGCTGGAAATAAACTCCGCCAGTAGCAAAGCTGGCGGGCGAGTGTGCGCATCGTAGGCGTGCACGCGCATCTAATTACATCGAAAAAAAAAAAGTGACTTGTGTTTTTTGTTGTTTTATGTGGAACTTTAAATGTATTAAAATACATGTTTCAACCGGGATTAAATTAAATGGAAACTAAATAAACAATATGTGCCAAATAATTGCAAATAATGCAATATAATCATCTGTAACCGTGCCGTAATAGTGAAGCCAATAAACCCAACTGAGGAAAGAGGAAGGAAAAGCAAGCTACTGAGTACCTGGTCCAGGCCACCAAATGGACGCACTTGCTCCAAATCTGACGACCAACAAAATGGATGTTATGGATGCTATGGACAACTCGGCAAGAGCCGAAGCGGGTGGTGAGTGCGTTACTCAAAATAGTGCTACCGATATAATGACCAGGCCCCTGGGAGGGAACCCCTCCGCAAATGCTTCCCTCTTCGAACCAATGTTCGACTCAGAGGGGGATGCGGATCTGGCTGAGTTGGAGACGGACTCGCCAGAGAGTACCCTGAGCTCCTTGGGAGCTACGGTGCTGGAGTTCGAGCGTCGTTTCGTGGACAGGGGTTTATATGTTAGAAAATACCCGCCAATCCCACCAAAAACAGACGCCAACATACAAGAAAAACCGCCATCAAATACACGTACATACACGCAGACAAAAATAGTTCCCAGCGAAAGTGCAACGGGTTCCCAAAATAGCGGCGCTTTCGCTCTTACCAAAGAGCATTTAAGTGCACATAAACAAAACAAGAACAAATGTTATGCCCATATGTTTTCGCGCCAAAACATTAGCGAAAACAATAACAATCAAACAACTCACACAAGCATCAGAGAGAGCGACGCTTGCGCTCTCTCGGCAGCCGAACCCTCGGCGCACAATCAAAACGGAGGCTCGTCACATCAAGCCCCAAAGCGCTTGCCGCCAAACATGCACTCACACACTTATGACAAAAAGAGAGATGCTTGCTCTCTCCCGCCGAACCAAAACACAAACACATACAAGAACGAAGCTAGCCTGACCTACGCCAATAACAAAACACAAACAAACACACATACTAGCAGAAGCAGAAAATGCTTGCTGCCTACTCTGACTCAGGCGGACGAGCATAACATACAGACAAGGCCTAGTACCAGAACACAACTGGTAAAGGAATGGCTAATTAGCGTTCCCCCGCTACTGGCCAATGAAATGCCCTCGCCCCTGCCCCTTACCCCTATAGCAAAGGATAAATTGACTACAAATTCGTTTCGCTCGCCGCTCAAAAGAAGATGCGCGGCGATCGAAACGGATACAGATGACGATGACTTCACCTGCCTCACTCTGGACACGCCCATGTTCAAGAGCCAATTCGCAAAAAGGCTGCATCATGAGACCCGGCAGATGGAGTGAGATGCTGGGCAAATAAGCACACCGCCAAACACTGAGGTTCCGGTCCCACCAAGTGAGGTCCAACATAGGGAGCCTCAAAGGGAGGAGTCTGAACGCAACATCAGCCGCAACATCAGCCATCAGACACAACATCAGCCAGCCATTAGTATAAATTTAACGCCAGTCCAACCGTCATTACGCAGCACCAAGGTCCCAACAATCTTCCTGCCCCTGGTGCCTGCAATTATACCCCTGATTAACAAATTGACAATAAATCCAAATGTGGGGAAATTCACAACGAAATCGATGGCCAACAGTGGACTTAGAGTCCACTGCGACGACTTTTTAACATACAACGCCATCCAGAACGCCCTAGCTGAAGACAGCACCCAATTGCACACACACCAGCCGCGCAGCGAAAGGGGCTATCGTGTAATAGTGCGTCATTTACATCACACTACTCCCAGCAGCTGGATAACGGAGGAGCTGGAACGGCTCGGATACACCACCCGGTTTATCCGAGGACTCAAACACCGTTTTAATGGAAGGCCTCTAAACATTTTTGAGGTTGAAATTCAGCCCAAGGCGGATGGCGGCCATGAGGCAATACTCGACATTAAAAACCTGGCCAATCAATGCATCTCCATAGTGAGACAGGCCAAGCCACGCGATCCAGCTCAATGCCATCGGTGCCAGGAGTTTGGGCACACAAAAAACTACTGCAGACGGCCATACAAGTGTATGAAATGCGCAGGAGATCACCCCACAACAGCATGCAGGAAACCCAGGCAGGAGGATCCCAAATGCGCCAATTGTAGCGGCAAGCACGTGAGCTGCTACAAGGGTTGTCCCGCCTACAAAAAGGCCCGCAGCCATTTAAGGGCAAACAGGCTCATCGCTGAGCAGCAAAGGCAGCAGTACCAACAGCAACGCCAGCAGCCACAGCAGCCAACTGACCAACAACGCCCACAAACTCAGCAGCCGAGTCGCCAATCCCAATCCCAGCAACAACAACAGCAGACAGCAAACACAGGCACCAGAGGCAATGGCAGGCCCTCCTACAGCAGGGTGTTGCGGTCTGGGAATGCTGAGCAGCAGCAGCAGCCACGAGCGGCAGAACGGCAACAGCCGAAGAACAGTCTTCGTCCTTCCCAGCAACAACAGCCACATATACCCGCCCCCAAGCAACAGCAGTCATCTCAAAAGAAGCGGCCACAACTCCAACAACAACAGCAGCACTCAAGCGGCAGACAGGGGGCCAAAGCAGCACCAACACCAGCTGCAGCAGCAGCAGCAACGCCCAACACCCGCAGGCCCTTGTATAGCCGAGGTGCGCAAGCCAATCCGGCCGAAAATCATTTGGCCAAGTTCCAGCAAAAGCTAAGGGAAGAGCAGCAGCAGCAACAGCAACCAAAACAAAAACAGCAGCAGCGCGGACACAATTTGGGTCGGCAGCACCAGCAGCAGCACCAGCATCGCGGCCATCATTCCCAGCCACAGGCCAAGGGGCGCCAATGCCAGCGCGATCAACGGGTGCAGCCAACTCCAAAACGTTTCCAGACGCCGAGAAATCCCCAGCATCAGCAGCAGCCAGCCATCCAATGCGATGGCAAGTGTGTGGGACTCCTAAAAGAGTATGCAGTTAAAATAGAAAACTTGGAGAAACGACTTCAAGAACTTACCACATTAATTGCAAGCCTGACGGAGGCAAAGGGCAGTGGCTCAGCAGTGGCCAAGCCGCCAACACAGACTCCAGCAGCAGCACCATCAGCAGCACCAGCAGCAGCACCAACACCTACAAGGCCCGCCGCCAATTCACAACCTGACGCCGCAGCCGTATCGGAGGACTCTGATATGGACTGCGAAGCACTCAGCGACGATGGCGACGACCAGTGGACGGACGACGATTCAGTTGACGACGAGATAGCGGATATCCTAGACGACTACGATAGCTACTACTCTGACTACTTTTGATGAGCCCAAAAGTCGGTCCTGAGGCAGCCACTAAAAACAGATGGAAAACATTAACTCACATAACCAATACGTACTCACCTGCCACGCCACCGACAGAGCTGCCCCACCAGCAGATGCCACGACAAATAGACCAAACTTTTGCTGCTAATTTGACGACATTCCTGGAATTCATTGACGACGCTCCTGACAATCCACCGCACAGGTCCAGAGCAGCCACTGAAACAAACCAAAAATGACGTCAATTCGCATACCAACAAAATATGGACAAAACTCAAAATAATCACTCGTACCTGCCACGCCTCCGACAGATCTGCCCCTCCAGCAGCTGCCCCGTCATCAACACCACACATCTGATGCCAATTGGACGACATTTTGGGATTTATTGACGACGCTCCTGACAATCCACCGCACAGGTCCAGAGCAGCCACTGTAAACTAACCAAAATGACGTCAATACACACATCAACACAAAATGGTCCAAACTCACAAAAAACATACGTACCTGCCACGCCTCCGATAGATCTGCCTCTCCAGCAGTTGCCACACCAAATTCACCATCCACTTTCTGCCAAATGGGCGAAATTTGAAGGCCCTATCGCGGTCGCCAACAACATCCAGTCCTCAGGCTGCCGCTAAAAGGAGTAAAAACATCAATTCACACATCAACACAAAATGGTCCAAACTCACTCAAAACATACGTACCTGCCACGCCTCCGGTAGAGCTGCCTCTCCAGCAGTTGCCACACCAATTTCGCCATCAAATTCCTGCCAAATGGGCGAAATTTGAAGGCCCTATCGTCGTCGCCATCAACATCCAGACTGCCGCTAAAAAGAAGAAAAAACATCAATTCACGCATCAACACAAAATAGCCAATACTTCTACTAATCACACTTACCTGTCAATACACTCACAGATCAGCCTCTCCAGTACCTGCCTCGCCACCAACTGCAACATTTTGTTGCAAGTTGGGCCCAATTCGGACGCCCCTCCGACAACGCTGCCAGCAACCGATGGCCGTGACGTCACGCCACCACCATCACAAAACAGCAGCGGCAGTCCAACGACGAGGCCAGCCAATACAGACGACAATGGCCAGCGCTCCATCTACATCCACATCGACAGTGCATCCTGGGTGGCCGGACCAGCAGCCACTCGGATGCAGCCAATCCGCACTCATATGCGGCCATCTCCACTGCGGCCATTTCCACTGGTCAACGCACCCCGATTGGCCGGACCAGTGTCAATCTCCATTTCTCCAGGTAGAGACGGCGTGGGCGGCCGGACCAGAGTCGCTCGCCAAACTCCATCTCCATTCACGCCAACTCCTGGATCCTGCTTCTGCCAATTCTGATGCCGCAGCAACAATCTGCTGCATCACACACACGTGCACATCCAGCGCTGAGGCGGATGCGCCCTGTGCCATCCACACCACTCCAGACGACGACGATGATCCTCCAGTACCTGAAATAGAAAATAAATAGAATTAAATTAGTCTATAAATGTCATTAATGTTGCAATTTGTCCAAATACTCATCTCTTTGTTTGTATAAATGTACGTCAATAATTGCGAATGTCAAAATAGGGCTACCAGACTGTAATACTGATAGAATGTAAACATGTCTGTAGATGTTAATGTTAATGTTAATGTAATGTTAATGTCAATTGCCCGCAAAAATTCAAAATCACATTATTGTTGTAAGTTAAGCTTAAATGTAAATTGCCGAAGTACTGGTAATAAGAAAAGCTGGAAATAAACTCCGCCAGTAGCAAAGCTGGCGGGCGAGTGTGCGCATCGTAGGCGTGCACGCGCATCTAATTACATCGAAAAAAAAAAAAAAAAGTGACTTGTGTTTTTTTGTTGTTTTATGTGGAACTTTAAATGTATTAAAATACATGTTTAAACCGGGACTAAAATAAATGAAACTAAATAAACAATATGTGCCAAATAATTGCAAATAATGCAATATAATCATCTGTAACCGTGCCGTAATAGTGAAGCCAATAAACCCAACTGAGGAAAGAGGAAGGAAAAGCAAGCAACTGAGTACCTGGACCAGGCCATCAAATGGACGCACTTGCTCCAAATCTGACGACCAACAAAATGGATGTTATGGATGCTATGGACAACTCGGCAAGAGCCGAAGCGGGTGGTGAGTGCGTTACTCAAATAAGTTCTGCCGTCATATCGACCAGGCCCCTGGGAGGGAACCCCTCCGCAAATGCTTCCCTCTTCGAACCAATGTTCGACTCAGAGGGGGATGCGGATCTGGCTGAGTTGGAGACGGACTCGCCAGAGAGTACCCTGAGCTCCTTGGGAGCTACGGTGCTGGAGTTCGAGCGTCGTTTCGTGGACAGGGGTTTATATGTTAGAAAATACCCGCCAATCCCACCAAAAACAGACGCCAACATACAAGAAAAACCGCCATCAAATACACGTACAAACACGCAGACAAAAATAGTTCCCAGCGAAAGTGCAACGGGTTCCAAAAATAGCGGCGCTTTCGCTCTTACCAAAGAGCATTTAAGTGCACATAAACAAAACAAGAACAAATGTTATGCCCATATGTTTTCGCGCCAAAACATTAGCGAAAACAAAAACAATCAAACAACTCACACAAGCATCAGAGAGAGCGACGCTTGCGCTCTCTCGGCAGCCGAACCCTCGGCGCACAATCAAAACGGAGGCTCGTCACATCAAGCCCCAAAGCGTTTGCCGCCAAACATGCACTCACACACTTATGACAAAAAGAGAGATGCTTGCTCTCTCCCGCCGAACCAAAACACAAACACATACAAGAACGAAGCTAGCCTGACCTACGCCAATAACAAAACAAAGACAAACACACTGACTTATGCCGAAACTGTAAACGGCATAAAGAAAAACAATGACCAGCAACAGCAACAAAGTTTGACGACAGCTGAACGCAATAATTCTAGCAGAAGCAGAAAATGCTTGCTGCCCACTCTGACTCAGGCGGACGAGCATAATACTCAGACAAGGCCTAGTACCAGAACACAACTGGTAAAGGAATGGCTAATTAGCGTTCCCCCGCTACTGGCCAATGAAATGCCCTCGCCCCTGCCCATTACCCCTATAGCAAAGGATAAATTGACTACAAATTCGTTTCGCTCGCCGCTCAAAAGAAGATGCGCGGCGATCGAAACGGATACAGATGACGATGACTTCACCTGCCTCACTCTGGACACGCCCATGTTCAAGAGCCAATTCGCGAAAAGGCTGCATCATGAGACCCGGCAGATGGAGTCAGATGCTGGGCAAATAAGCTCACTGTCAAATAGTGAGGTTCCGGTTCCGGAGGTCCAACATAGGGAGCCCCAAAGGATAGAGGCTGAAAGCCAACAGATGGAGACGGACAATCATCAGCCGCAACATCAGGCAGACATTAGCATAAATATAACGCCAGTCCAACCGTCATTACGCAGCACCAAGGTCCCAACAATCTTCCTGCCCCTGGTGCCTGCAATTGTACCCCTGATAAATAAATTGACAACAAATCCAAATGTGGGGAAATTCACAACGAAATCGATGGCCAACAGTGGACTTAGAGTCCACTGCGACGACATTTTAACATACAACGCCATCCAGAACGCCCTAGCTGAAGACAGCACCCAATTGCACACACACCAGCCGCGCAGCGAAAGGGGCTATCGTGTAATAGTGCGACACTTACACCACACCACGCCCAGCAGCTGGATCTCTGAGGAGCTTGAACGACTCGGATTTACTGCGAGGTTTATCCGAGGATTAAAACACCGTTTTAATGGGAGGCCTCTAAATATTTTTGAGGTCGAAATTCAGCCCAAGGTGGATGGCGGCCATGAGGCAATACTCGACATTAAAAACCTGGCCAATCAATGCGTCTCCATAGTGAGACAAGCCAAGCCACGCGATCCAGCTCAATGCCATCGGTGCCAGGAGTTTGGGCATACTAAGAACTATTGCAGACGGCCATACAAGTGTATGAAATGCGCAGGAGTTCACCCCACAACAGCATGCAGGAAACCCAGGCAGGAGGATCCTAAATGCGCCAATTGTAGCGGCAAGCACGTGAGCTGCTACAAGGGATGTGCCGCCTACAAAAAGGCTCGCAGCCAGCTAAGGGCAAACCGGCTCATCGGTGAGCAGCAATATCAACAGCAACGCCAGCAGCCACAGCAGCAAACCGAGCAGCAACGCCCACAACAGAAACACAACAAACACCAGCGTACGCAGCAGCAGCAGCAGCATCATCAGCAGCAGTCACAGCAGACGCAACGACAGGGCCGCCAACAACAACAACAGCAGCCAGCAACAATCAGCGGCAGCGGCAGGCCGTCGTACAGCCGGGTAGTACGTAGCGGAATTACTGAGCAGGAGCAGCAGCAGCAGCAGCAACAGCCACGAGCGGACAATCATCAACAGCAGCATCGCCGACCACAGCAACAGCAGCAGCCATATGTCCGTACTGTTGAGCAGCAACATCCATCACAAAGGAAGCGGCCACAGCAGCAGCAGCATCAGCGGCAGCAGCGCGCAAGAGTTGTACAAGGGGCCAAAGCAGCACCAGCATCAACTCCAATAGCAGCAGCAACGCCCAACACCCGCAGGCCCTTGTATAGCCGAGGTGCTCAAGCCAATCCGGCCGAAAATCATTTGGCCAAGTTTCAACAGAAGTTGAGGGATGAACAGCAGCAGCACCACCACCAGCAGCAACAAGAACAGCAAAAAACTCTCCCCGCAAATTTCCAGTCCCATGCCCATAAAGAAAATGCAGAATTTCTCTCAAGACTTGAGGCCAAAATCGATAGTCTATTTTCTGCAATAGTTAAATTAATAAACATCAATACAAATAAGACAAGCAAAACAACAAATAGCAGTTCACCAAACTCTTTGGACATGGCCCTGTCCTCCGCCAATGATGCCTTTTATGTTTAGTCCAGTCCCGAACGGCCTGTCAAACCAAAAAGTCAATCCAGTACAGACTATTTCCACCCACAGCGTCAGCCAGAACGGCAACACTTTTAAAATTGCCTTCTGGAACGCGTGTGGTGTGACAAACAAGTTGAACGAGGTCGAAGTTTTCCTGAAAAGGGAAAAAATACAATTAATGATGGTCATCGAAACACGCACAAGGGCCGTCTCTGTGAGCGGATTCCACACTTACACTGCACAAAATCCGGCAAACGATCGCAGAGGGGGAGTAGCCATCCTGGTCCGGGACGATGTCACCCACTCTGCTCTGCAGCCAATTTCAAAGCCATTCATCCAGAGTGCACCTGTCATCGTCTTCACTGAAAAGGAAAATAAAAAGGGAATTATTTTTGCGCCGATCTACTGTCCGCCTGTATTCAAGTGGGCGCCTGCCCATTTTACTGGATTGATAAGACATTTTGAAGAACTCTGCGTCGAAGAAACAGCATCCGGCTTCCTTGTATGCGGTGACTGGAACGCGAAGCATGTGTGGTGGGGAAATGCCCGTGGATGCGCCAGAGGGAAAGCACTGATGGAGGCTGTACACACCAACAACGGCTGCAATTTGCTGGCCACCGGTGGTGCCACACACTATCCCTACGACAAAAAAAAGAGACCATCAGCGATTGACTTTGGAATCTACAAAGGAATCAACGACACTCACCTGAGTATCCGTTCAAGCTCGGATTTGGACTCTGATCACTTGCTGCTCAGGGTGGAGTTGACGATCGGCAGCGGTGGACATAGACATCCTACGCCCACAGTCAGGAAACATCTGCTCCCAGCACGTGCCAATATCAGCCTGTTCCAAAAGTCGCTGGAACGGTTGATCAATCTCAACACCGAGATTAGGATAGCGCAGGACATTGATGACGTCGTTGACTTGTTTTTGAACAATATACGGG
Organism: Drosophila persimilis; assembly: GCF_003286085.1. NCBI lineage: Eukaryota > Metazoa > Arthropoda > Insecta > Diptera > Drosophilidae > Drosophila > Drosophila persimilis. The sequence goes on along the minus strand of NW_020825414.1, from coordinate 11,958 downwards.
TAGCAGCAGCAGCAGCAACAACACAACATCAACAGCAGCACCCAAGCTCACATCGAAGATGGCCACAGCAGCGTCAGCGTCAGCATCATCATCAGCAGCGGTCACAGCAACATCACCGGCACCATCACCTTAAGCTGGACGAGGCTACAAGCGAGCTGCTCTTCATCAAACAGCAGTGCAAGAGGATCTGGCTGGCGACCCGCACCATCGAAGCCAGACGAAACTACAGGGCGGCGCAAAATCGTCTTAACAAGGGGCTCACAATCCTGAAAAACAAAAACATCAACAAACTGTTCACAGGGATTGACAACAAAGACCGCTATCAAATGCAGAAACTTTGGAAATTGACCAGCACAATCAAAAGACAGCCGCAGCCAAACTGGCCACTGAGGCTGCCAACTATGACTGGAGGCAAGGCAAGTGTCTCGTGGACAAAGTCAACAGCTGAGACAGCCGATGCCTTTGCTACTCACCTGGAGGAGAGATTCAGCCCGATACTGTCCAATTCAGATGAAGAGCGGGCCGCAATCAATAGAGAGCGTGAGCAGTCAAAACGGCAGAAGCAGCTACAACCGGACCAGGAAACCAGGATTCCCTTCAGACCAGTCACACTGCCTGAGCTGATGCAGATTGTGGATGCATTGGAGCTGTCCAAATCACCTGGGGGAGACAAAATCAATAACAAACTGATTAAAAATTTGCCAAAAAAAGCGCTATTATATTTAATACTAATATATAACTCCATTTTCAGGCTGGGCCACTTTCCAAGTCAGTGGAAACATGCCCAGATTAAAATGATTTTAAAACCGGGCAAAAACACAGCAGACATGTGTTCCTACCGGCCAATCAGTCTATTATCTGGCCTTTCAAAGATCTTTGAAAAATTGCTGATGGCGAGACTGTTTGAGGTGGAGAATTTTGCCAAGGCCGTACCCAATTACCAATTTGGATTTCGGCGGGAGCATGGCACTGAACAGCAGCTGGCTCGAGTCACTCAATACATCCTCAAGGCGTATGAGAAAAAACAAGTTTGCTCGGCAATTTTCCTGGACATTTCCGAAGCTTTTGACCGAGTATGGCATGAAGGGCTGCTGTACAAGTTGATGAAGCTGCTGCCTTTAAATTTGTACTGCATTCTGGAGAGCTACCTGGCTGAACGCACTTTTTGTGTGAGCTGCGGAGACGAGGAACTGTCAAGGATCGGAAAAATATCAGCTGGAGTCCCGCAGGGTAGTGTACTTGGGCCAATCCTATACACAATCTATGCCTCGGACATGCCAATGCCTCACCTCATCCAGGACAGCACTGGCTTCCATCCAGAACGGGAAACAATGCTGCTGTCCACGTATGCCGACGACACGGTGATAATGAGCGCATCTGGAATCCCAAATGTGGCAGTCAAATATAACCAAAGATACCTGACTCACTTCTCTATATGGGCCAAGAAGTGGTGCATTAACATAAATGCGAAAAAAACCGGACATGTAATATTCACACTGAGGACAATTAGATCAACGGACTTAAGGCAAACGCCGACTATAAATGGACAGGCTGTGCCACTTGCCAAATCACACACATATCTGGGCATAAAATTGGACAAAAAACTCACCCTAAGCTCACACATCACGAGGATCTGCACAAAACTCCGATCAAGAGCGGCCAAACTGGACTGGCTTGCTGGCCCAAAAAGCCGGCTGCCAAGCGAAACCAAGGCTATAGTCATCAAGCAGCTCATCATGCCCATTTGGCAATATGGTCTTCCGGTTTGGGGCGCACTTACATCCGATTCCCAGCTGCGACGGGTGCAAAGCCTACAAAATAAAATTATTAGACGGGCAATGAAGGCGACAAGGTTCACCAGGAACGATGCGATAAGACAGACTCACAATCTAGACACAATCGACGAAGTGTTCCATGCGGCAAGTGGGCGCTTCGCCAACTCCTTGGCTTGCCATGTCAATCCGGAGGCTCGGAAACTATTACTGCAGCCGTATGAACCACAGCGATTGCAGAGACCACGTTATCTGCAACAGCTGCTCCAACACTTCCGCCCGCTGCAGCCTCAAAATCAGGATCGGAGCAGCCATCATCATCAACATCCAGATCCGGCCATCTCCGAGGAATCGCTTCCAACGCTGGTCCGTCTCGAAGAGGAGGAGCTGAAAAGAAAGAGACAGGAGGAATCAGACGCCAGGCAATTAAGAAGAATCCAACAACAAAATATCATCAATCCGAACCCCGAAAGGTTCAACGAATCGATGATAAATTGCTTCAGAAAACGATACCTCAGCGGCCAAACTCCCCGAGAAAGAATAGTGGCTCTTATCTTTGGCCAGCCACTTTCTGTCCAAAGGATAATCCTGCCAGATTACGAGGGGGATCCCGATCCAGCGACGCAGCAGCAGACGCAGCAGCAGACTCAGCAGCAGACGCAGCAGCAGACTCAGCAGCAGATGCAGCAGCAGACGCAGCAGCGGACCCAGCAGCAGACGCAGCAGCGGACTCAGCAGCAGACACAACAACAGATGCAGCAGCAGACGCAGCAGCGGACTCAGCAGCAGACACGGCAAATTCTGGCGAGCAGCAACCGGCAGACGTCACATCATCGTTGCCAGACACGGGCTGCAAGCAGCAGCTCACGCACCCTGGACGACAGCCATCGACGCAATCCGCAAGAGGCACTTCTGGACCACGGACTGGAGCAAGTCCGACGGCGCCTTGAACGGGTGGTCGACGACGACGACGACGACGACGTCCAAATCATCTCAGATGACGACGACGACGACGACGTCCAAATCATCACCGATGTCCAATCCATCTCAGATGACGATGACCACAACAACGACGATGATGCCGGCCGGCACATTGCGCACACCGCCACAGTGACTCCGCACTTTGGTGCAGCAAGGCGCCGCTCACTGGGACGCCGCAATCCGGCCGCAGCAAGTCCAATGTTCCTGTGGTGGACATTGTCGTTGTACCTGGTAAATGTAAAAATGACATTAAAATTTGCAAAATTATCCCCTCCACAGAGTAATATAAAACGGCACAAAACTCACCTGAAGCGTGTACAAACACGCTTGCGACACCGGGCGACACCCCTAGTTGCTCCTCTGATCCTTTCTCATGGGCGTCACCACGGCATCCGGCCTCCAGAAGGGCTCCGCGGACGAGAGTCATTACGGCTGCTGGTTGGCCATGAATGCCAATTTGGACACGCTTGCGCCGCACACATGGCGCATCCGAATCCACGCAGGGGTGGTTTTCCTGCACTTCATGGCTGCTGGCAACCATCGCCACACAAATCTGGCCGAATCCCGGGCCACCTGGAGGACCACGGCGATCGCTCCATCCACTCTGCACGGCGCTGTGCATTGTCCACGTCTCCTGCCGCACCTTACACACGCGCTCATCCAGCGCCGTACGGTTGCGCACCGTGCCAAACACTCTGCTCCAGACGACGACGATGATCCAGTACCTGCAAATAGAAATAAAATAGAATTAAATTAAATTAAAATGTAAATAATTGTTCAATATTGTCAATACTTATCTGTTTGTGACCACCTGCTGATTTATGTACGTTAATCCTGTGATTGACACATAAGGGCTGCCAGACCATTAGTTTCATGTTTTAATGTTAATGTTAATGTAATGCTACTGTAATGCTAATGTTAATGTTAACAGCCCGCCAATTTTAAAAATCACATCATTGTTGTAAGTTAAGCTTAAATGTAAATTGCCGAAGTTATGGTAATAGGAAAAGCTGGAAATAAACTCCGCCAGTAGCAAAGCTGGCGGGCGAGTGTGCGCATCGTAGGCGTGCACGCGCATCTAATTACATCGAAAAAAAAAAAAATAATGTTAAATGTTGCTAATAAGTAATAAGAACACTAATAAAGATTGCGTCAGGTCACACTAAGTGCCCTGAGCAAGTTTGAACATCAAAAAAAGCCAATACATACAAAAAAACAGACGCCTGCTGCCTCTGGCCCACGCACTGGGCGACGACGTCCAGAGCAGCCATTGAGCCGTTCCCAGGCACCACAACAGCAGCAGCAGCTACAGCAGCCGCAACAGCAGCCGCAGCGCGAACAACAACAGCGACAGCAGCAGCAGCAGCAGCTTGCCAACAACCGCTCCCGGCAGAAGATGCAGCCGAAACGCCAATCTTGCGAGGGATCCTGCAGCCAGGCACTGTTGGAGAATACGCAGAGGATGACGCGATTGGAAAAGAGGCTGGAAGCGATGATGTCACTACTCACCTCGCTCATCCAATCCCAGGCAGTGACGGCAACTCCAGCAGTTCCAGTGACATCGGAAAATCCACCAACAATGGCAGCAGCAACAGCTGCCCCAGCTCCACAGCCACCACAAGAAACGTTAGGGCCAACGCCAGCCGCCATTCCAGAGACGGATCCTGAAACGGATGAAGAAAATGATGACGATGAGATGTGGACAGATGACGACTCCATGGACGACATTAAGGCCTACGCCCGCAACATGAGGTACCATCTTGACAACCAGATATCCTGGAACGCTGTGTACTAATTGGACACATCTCTGCCACTGCACTGGATTAAAGGACAAATGCATATCAATCGCATGCCACAACAAAAATTAACAACGGACGCTGCCGCCATCAAAGCAATTAAATACTTACCGCCTGCCATTCAGACACACACACACACAAACATCCATTACACTTGGGCGGCCGGACCTGTGCCGCTCGTGTATATGTGTGTCGTGTCCGCCATCGTCCTTAGTTGGTGGCCGGATCCAGTGCCATGGCATTCAGAGTGCCCTATGGACCTGGAAAAGGAAAAATCCATCAGCCACACATACGATTAAAAAAGAGCTCTGAAAATACTTACCGCCAGCCATTCAGACACACACACATCCATTGCACTTGGGCGGCCGGACCTGTGCCGTTCGAGTAGGCGTGTCATCGACCGCCATTGCCCACAGCTGGTGGCCGGACCAGAGCCACTCGCTCTACACTAGGGCCACAATTACCGACGCACACACACACACTCACATCCATCTACTCCTGGCTCCCAGCTGGTGGCCGGACCAGTGCCACTGGTCCTCCAAGAGGGCAGCCACAGCCGCAACGACGACGAGGTGCTAATTGCAGCTACCTCTGACGACTCCGGATGACGCCAATTTCGACGACCAGGGGGGACGACGGGGTCGGCCGGTATGCAACGCAATGTCTTACAAGCATTGTGTTTTGCTATGCCGGCCGATGCCTCTTGTCTTCCCTGTAATTATAGTAAAAGATATAGACATTATTTTAAATTGTTATGTTTATTGTAATATTGTAAACGTAAATCAATTGTACCTGTTTTGTCTCGTCTTTGTTCCAGTGTAGTATCTCTTTTATTACCTGTTTTTCCGTCGTCTCCACTCCAGTCTTCTACTTACCTGTATTGTTATTTCTGCAAGTGCTTGTCTCTTTTTATTTAGTGTATTTCCTTCTGTATTCCACGCAAAGCACCTGCATTGTTTACCTTTTCTCTTTATTTATTTCCACAACTGACTACGTGTTGCAACACTGCACATTTCTGCACATTTCGATCTCATTTCTTTAACCCCTTCCTCCCCCCCCCTTATTGTTACTATCGTAATTAGTGCGGTTCTCCGACACCCCACTAAAAAAAATCATTACAATCTGTGATAAAACTTCGGCGGCAACGGTGCTGACAATTGATTATCGGTTTCGTAATCGACTTTCAAATCAGCACCTGTTGCCGCCACACCCCACCACTACGGCCTAAATTGAGCCAAATATGCAAGTCTTCGCATATATCCATTACGTTCCCTATAAACTGCCCGCCCACATGTACATGATACATTCCTAGTCGTCTGCCCTCAGCAGGCGGCAAGGGTAGTAGAGGGGACTGAAGACCAACAACCAACAAAACATCAAGTTGACAAACTCACAGGGGATCAAATCAAATTTTAAGTTGGGGAGAATTTAAGGGAGGAGACAGCATACTTTTGAGCGTGGCCCCATTTTACTTTACTTTCTTGACTCTCACCGCACACACACACACTTGACTCTTGACAATTCATACTTTTGGAGCCTTTTGCCCCGATCGTGGAATCGAGTCTCGAGTCTGGATCTCTGTCCAAACAAGAAAAAGTCGTGTCGTGAACGTTGTGGAGTCGAGTCGTGTTCGTGGTTTAGTCCCTCCGTCAAAGTGCCGAAAAGTTTATCTCTCTCTATCTCTCTTTTTCCCTTGCCCCCCCTGCTGAGTGCGGGCCTAGACGAGGTTACAAGTGTTTAACGTTGCTGCAGTTTATATGTTTGTAAATTATTGTGCCATTAAATGTACCAGTAAAAAGTGTTTGAGTGCCGTTTAAAGTTAAATTGTAAAAACAAACAGCAAAAATGTACATCTACTAAATTAAGACATATACTGCCCACAAAGAGAAATTAATAAAGCAACGCGCTTGGTTGCTGGCGGCTCACACCCCAGCCTCTCAGTTCCTCCCCTGTATGGAGCACTGAGAGCCCTCAACCCAAAGCGGGTATATAATTTGGAAAAATCCAAAAAAGCGAAAAAAAAAACTGTGTGAATCAATCTGACTTGACAAAATCTCCACTCGCGTCGGTCGAAAAAATCTATTACCAAAACCAACCAAAGCCAATCCAGCGCAGCTATGCCACGCGGTTCCACTGCCAGAAGAGGACGACGACGACGAGGACCACACGGCGTCACAGCCAGGGATCGCCCCAAATCAGCCATTTCCACTGCCAGCTCCGACAGCGCCGCCGACGGCGAGGCCAGCGCCGACAGCGCAGCCACCGGCGCCGGGGCAAACGCAGCGATACTGAGACGCCAATCCACCGACTCCGCCACCTGGTTGGAGGCACTTCCTCCAATTTCTAGACCGGCTCCAGCCACCATTACCGGGTATGTGAGGACCACAAATGCCGACACCACCATCACCGCCACTCCGGCCACAAGCCCCATCCCCGACCTGCCCTGCCCCAACAGCTGGGCGGCCATTCCCAATCTCACCAGCCAGGAGCAGTTCCAGATCGGCGATTGGGTGGAGGCGGTCCATACCCAGGAACGCCAGCAGCAGCAGCAGCAGAACATCAGCAGCAGCAGCAGCGGTAGTCGCCGGCTTGAGGCATTGGCGGCGTCGGCAGCGGCAGCGGCGTCAGCCAAAGCACCGCAATGCCAAGCACCGCTATGCCAAGCACCGCTATGCCAAGCCAAGCCAAGCCAAGCGGTACCGAGCGCGCCAATAATTCCGCTTCCCACACTCCAACACACACATACACGTATCGATGCACCGTATGCCGATGCTTCGTGTGGAGAGAGCCGGAAACAGCAAGGAGCGAGAGAGAGTGCAAAGAGAGAGCGGGTAACGACCTCGTACCAGCGACAGTACGAGAGGGCACTCGAGCAGCCTCTACACGAACAGCAGCCAACAAAAGATTCGTGTTCGAGTGCCCGGTCGGGACCGAGTTCGAACTCGAACCATAGCCATGACACAAACCCCGCTCGATCGGCCACAGCAGCGGTTCCAAATGCAATGCACACAGCCAATACCACAACCACAAATACAATGATGACATACATCAGCACACAAACAGCGACATCAAACACAAAAACGACAACTGCAATTACGTCGGCAGCCAGACGATGCCTGTTAACAGCAATGTTAACAGGCGGACCCCCCCCACCACCGCCGCCAGAGGAACATCAGCAGCAGCAAACACATCAACAACAACAACAACATCAACCAATAGCAACAAACACAGCCAATACCGATGATATCCCATCCACCTCTGCTGCAGCGGCCCGCTCGCCACTGAAGCGCGTCCGCGCCGAGGTGGATGACGATGACGATGATGACAGTGATGATATGGTTGTTGAGTTTGATGACGATGACGACGACGACAATTTGGATGCCAATTATGCATCGGCCAAACGACGACTCCGGGAAAGTAACCAACAGGCAAGCAAATCCCATATCCCCCAAATTCAAAACCATCTCCATCACCAACAATCAAACCAGCAACAGCAACAACATCAGCGGACAATTACACAAAATGCCCCTGCCCCCGCCCCTGCCCCTGCCCCTGCCCCTGCTCCAGCCAATGCTCCACTAGCTCTACCTCACTCACCTGCAAATGCAACTAGTAGCTGCGGCACAGGAACCCACAGCAGCAGCAGCGGCGGCGGCGTTGGGCTGCTCCAGCTGCCCGCCCTGAGTATGCCCAATGCCAGACAAACTCGGATGCTGCAGCGACAGCACCAACCAACGACAATTATTCCCCCCCCCATCATTCTGCCAGCTGTCCCCGACATTATGCCCATTCTGGACAAGCTGCAGAAGGACCCGAGGGTGGGCAACAGTAGCTATCACACCAAGCTCATCAGCCGCAATGGTGTCCGTATCCAGGCCCGCGACATGGCTACCAGGGATGCCATCATGGCAATCCTGGGCGATGGCGACGGCAACGAGGCGATGACTGGCCACTACACACACCAGCACAAGAGTGACCGTGGGCTACGGATCGTCGTGCGAGATCTACACCACTCCACAAGCACCCAACTAATAAAAAATCAGATGGCCGAATTGGGTTATTATGTTATATTTATTAGAGCCATTAAAGGGAGATCCGATGGACAGCCGCTCGACCAGTTCGAGTTGGAGATAGCCCCCAAGCCGGATGAAAGCCACCACGATGTCCTCCAATTAACCCAGCTGGGCAACCAGTTGGTGACCGTTGAGAGGCAGGCCAAGCCGGTGGACCCAGCCCAGTGCCACAGATGTCAGGCATTCGGGCACACCCGCACCTACTGCAGGCGTTCATTCGTCTGTATGAAGTGTGCGGGTGCCCACGCGTCCACGGCATGTGCCAAGCCAAGGGCAGACGCCCCTAAATGCGCCAATTGCCAGGGCGCCCACATCAGCGCCTACAAGGGATGTCCGGCATTCAAGGCAGCAAGGGGCCGCCTTCTGTCCCACCGAGTGGCCATGCAGGAGTTGCGTCGCAAGCGCAGCTCGCTTCTGCAGCCATTGCCAGAGCAGCAGCCACCACCAGCAAGAACAACACCAGCACATCCAGGGCGCCGACAGCAGCAGCAACAGCAAGCTCAAACGCCAGCCAATCCCTGGCGCGGACAGCAGCAGCAGGCAGCATGGACGCCACTCAATGTCTCCTCTCCTGGGCGACGAAGAGGACAACAACATCAGCAGAAGCAGAAACAGCAGCAGCCAATACATACAAAAAAACAGACGCCTGCTGCCTCTGGCCCACGCACTGGGCGACGACGTCCAGAGCAGCCATTGAGCCGTTCCCAGGCACCACAACAGCAGCAGCAGCTACAGCAGCCGCAACAGCAGCCGCAGCGCGAACAACAACAGCGACAGCAGCAGCAGCAGCAGCTTGCCAACAACCGCTCCCGGCAGAAGATGCAGCCGAAACGCCAATCTTGCGAGGGATCCTGCAGCCAGGCACTGTTGGAGAATACGCAGAGGATGACGCGATTGGAAAAGAGGCTGGAAGCGATGATGTCACTACTCACCTCGCTCATCCAATCCCAGGCAGTGACGGCAACTCCAGCAGTTCCAGTGACATCGGAAAATCCACCAACAATGGCAGCAGCAACAGCTGCCCCAGCTCCACAGCCACCACAAGAAACGTTAGGGCCAACGCCAGCCGCCATTCCAGAGACGGATCCTGAAACGGATGAAGAAAATGATGACGATGAGATGTGGACAGATGACGACTCCATGGACGACATTAAGGCCTACGCCCGCAACATGAGGTACCATCTTGACAACCAGATATCCTGGAACGCTGTGTACTAATTGGACACATCTCTGCCACTGCACTGGATTAAAGGACAAATGCATATCAATCGCATGCCACAACAAAAATTAACAACGGACGCTGCCGCCATCAAAGCAATTAAATACTTACCGCCTGCCATTCAGACACACACACACACAAACATCCATTACACTTGGGCGGCCGGACCTGTGCCGCTCGTGTATATGTGTGTCGTGTCCGCCATCGTCCTTAGTTGGTGGCCGGATCCAGTGCCATGGCATTCAGAGTGCCCTATGGACCTGGAAAAGGAAAAATCCATCAGCCACACATACGATTAAAAAGGGCGCTCAAAATACTTACCGCCTGCCATTCAGACACACACACACACAAACATCCATTACACATGGGCGGCCGGACCTGTGCCGTTTGAGTTATGCCATCGCCATCGTCCCTAGTTGGTGGCCGGATCCAGTGCCATGGCATTCAGAGTGCCCTATGGACCTGGAAAAGGAAAAATCCATCAGCCACACATACGATTAAAAAGGGCTCTGAAAATACTCACCGCCAGCCATTCAGACACACACACACACACACATCCATTACACTTGGGCGGCCGGACCTGTGCCGTTCGAGTTATGTGTGTCATTGTCCACCTTTGCCCACAGCTGGTGGCCGGACCAGTGCCACTCGCTCTACATCAGGGCCACAATTGCCGACGCACACACACACTCACAACCATTTCACTTTGGCGGCCGGACCCGTGTCGCCACAGTAATATGTGTGCCGTCAATCCTGGTCCCCAGCTGGTGGCCGGACCAGTGCCACTGGTCCTCCAAGAGGGCAGCCACAGCCACAACGACGACGAGGTGCTAATTGCAGCCACCTCTGACGACTCCGGATGACGCCAATTTCGACGACCAGGGGGGACGACAGGGTCGGCCGGTATGCAACGCAATGTTTTTACAAGCATTGTGCTTTGCTATGCCGGCCGATGCTTCTTGTCTTCCCTGTAATTATAGTAAAAGATATAGACATTATTTTAAATTGTTATGTTTATTGTAATATTGTAAACGTAAATCAATTGTACCTGTTTTGTCTCGTCTTTGTTCCAGTGTAGTATCTCTTTTATTACCTGTTTTTCCGTCGTCTCCACTCCAGTCTTCTACTTACCTGTATTGTTATTTCTGCAAGTGCTTGTCTCTTTTTTATTTAGTGTATTTCCACGCAAAGCACCTGCATTGTTTACCTTTTCTCTTTATCTATTTCCTCAACTGACTACGTGTTGCAACACTGCACATTTCTGCTCATTTCGATCTCATTTCTTTAACCCCTTCTTCCCCCCCGTTATTGTTATTATCGTAATTAGTGCGGTTCTCCGACACCCCACTAAAAAAATCATTACAATCTGTGATAAAACTTCGGCGGCAACGGTGCTGACAATTGATTATCGGTTTCGTAATCGACTTTCAAATCAGCATCAGTTGCCGCCACACCCCACCACTACGGCCTAAATTGAGCCAAATATGCAAGTCTTCGCATATATCCACTACGTTCCCTATAAACTGCCCGCCCACATGTACATGATACATTCCTAGTCGTCTGCCCTCAGCAGGCGGCAAGGGTAGTAGAGGGGACTGAAGACCAACAACCAACAAAACATCAAGTTGACAAACTCACAGGGGATCAAATCAAATTTTAAGTTAGGGAAAATTACAAAGAAGGGACAGCATACTTTTGAGCGTGGCCCCACTTTACTTTACTTTCTTGACTCTCACCGCACACACACACACTTGACTCTTGACAATTCATACTTTTGGAGCCTTTTGCCCCGATCGTGGAATCGAGTCTCGAGTCCAGATCTCTATCCAAATGGAAAGTCGTGTCGTGAACGTTGTGGAGTCGAGTCGTGTTCGTGGTTTAGTCCCCCCGTCAAAGTGCCGAAAAGTTTATCTCTCTCTCGTTTTCTTTTTCCCTTGCCCCCCCCCCCTGCTGAGTGTAAAAAGAGGTTACAAGTGTTTAACGTTGCTGCAGTTTATATGTTTGTAAATTATTGTGCCATTAAATGTACCAGTAAAAAGTGTTTGAGTGCCGTTTAAAGTTAAATTGTAAAAACAAACAGCAAAAATGTACATCTACTAAATTAAGACATATCTGCC